>NW_008679638.1:0-7626 GCF_000695815.1 Acanthisitta chloris | reverse complement strand
AACAAATATACATAACCACAAATCTTTTGGAGAGGTCAGCAGTTGTTAATATGCAATAAAATCTCTCCAGAGACAGTTTATCAGAATTAATGACATGAGCATATTTTTATCCTGAAATATGCTATCAATGTATGTAGGTACTCCAGATTAGAGGAATATTTGTCATTATTATAAAGAACAAAATATTACTACAGTTGAGATCCAGTTTGTGACTATTTATGGAAATGAGACTGCATATAGGAGCTGGGTGATTCAAACTGAATATTTTAAGTGCCATCATATGCAGAGAGTTTATCTATCAATTAATTATACATCTCTGGTTATCCAGCAAAGGAACAGAATCTCTTCCCTCCCCTCCCTGCCATGAAACCACTTTACAAGTTCTGGAAACTAATTATAAACAACTATGAATGCAGGAATAAAACAATTATCAATAATTTGCCTGGAACATTCACTGAAAAATATTGTATATTTTGAAAAATAAAGAAAAACTAGCTTTTCTTAGTACCTCAGATGAAAAAATAGCATAACTGTTTCCCAAATTAGCACTGTGAATGATTACCTTTCACATGGGTACCTCTAGATTTACAGATTTAAATTTGAATCAGTAGGCAGTTTCAGTCAGTGCAAAATCTGAAGATACGAGAACACTGCAGATAGGCATGTCACCTTTAAGCCATGGTATGAATAACTCACTGCAGGGGCAGTGTGTTTGCTCAACTAAAATCCATCTAAATCTACTGTAAACTAAATCACTAGTCAGACATTTAGTAAAAATGACCAGCTTTCAGAAGGACTGAACATTAACAAATCTTTCAGTGAATATTAAGCTTAAGATAACCAAGCATGAATATCTTAACTTTTGTATTATGTGTGGCCTTTACTTCAGTCTTCTACTGTGAGAACTGGATATACAATTTATATGTCCACAAAGAAACGGTGATTCCTATGACTGAACATGAATATTCAGAGGTGCTTAATTTGCTAAGTGAAGATCTGTATTTACTAAATGACAGAGCCTGAGAAAGACATAGCAAAGGTAAGAAAAGGCTCTCATATTTCATGAAGAATGGTTTGGATAAGATCAATGATCACTAATCAAAATAAGTGAAGACCTATTACCGTGATGAGAACACAACTAAAATTGGGTAGAAGGAAAACATTTTTGGGAAATAACTTAGCAGTCCCATTAGGAGATTCTATACAAACTGGTAAAGTAAGTAACAAGCAAAAAAAAATTGAGCAAAATGATAGGAAGTGAACCTAAATAATTATTTCTATAAATCATTAATAAGTTTTTTTGGTCCTTAATACACTTGCGTAGTAATATATAGTTCTATATCTATATTAATATAATCTATCATACTCCTCAGATACACATATCTGCCATTGTTTCATGTGCCAGCATTGAACACAAGTTCCCTCACCCCTTCAAATTGATAGATTCTTGAAACTACGTAAGTTTAAATACTTAGATCTCGTTTTATTGGTCCTGAGATTGTGGCAATCATATATATATTCCCTGAAACACAGTACTCATATTTTCAAAATGTAACACAGACTATTGTTAGTTTCCCAGATGTAGATAAAAACTACACAAAAGTACAGCTGTACAAAAGTCAGAGTAGTCTGAGATGTTTTGGTATATTTTTTTTTCAATGTCCTTTACCACTACTTTTGTAATGTAGGATGATACAAGGAAAGATGCAGGAAACTTACACAATCGCACGGGCCCTGTTCACATACTGTGATCATTATCTTTCCATTACTTTTGAATCTCTATTTAATTATCTAAAATATAAGTCTAGTTAAACTGAAGTTCTATAAACACTGTCTTCTTACTTTTTTCAGCATTTTTCACTCAAGTACAAAAATGTGAAAACGGATAAGGTTTTCTCACCACACTGCTCAGCTCAAGATCTTGCCAAATCGAAGATTAAATGCAGTTCACTCCTCTGAAGGAGACTGATTGACCTGATGCGTCTTTTTTTTTTACTCCACATCTACATTGTGAAACCTACTAATCCAAGTTCAAAATTCTTTATCACCTTCACAACCTTCTATCTGACAGGAAGATATATAGAGGCAAGCACTGGGTAGCTAAGGCAAAATATGAAGATATTGATTTTCCAGGTTGTAACAGATTAAGTAACCTGTAAAAACCAAAAGCCATCAGGAAGAAAAAAGGTTCAAGTCAAGTGCCCTCATGTCTTCAATCTGAGTTGTTATTTTTGGATGATTAAGGGGAAAACATTTCATTTCTCTAGAAAGCAGTATATTATTGCCTGTCTTTAAATGCCAGAAGGCTAGTAGTTGATAACACAGCTTTTACCGGACTGCACCAAACACATACATATAGATCTGCTAAATTGAAAACTAAAATTATCTGTTTCTATATAAGGAGACAAAACTGCCTGCCACATTTTCTTTGTGTGGAAATGGTACCCACATGTTCAACACATAATCCAAATAACTATTAAAAAAAGTGGTTCTTGAGAAAAGTCATGAAGTCTGGTGTCTCTAATATACCTTTGGTATGCTCACTCTTCCCTTATTCCTTCTAAAACAAAGGGAAAACTGAATTCTCCATAATCACAGGGACCATGACACTTTCATGGTATTCTTGCACTTTCATATTCACATACTTTTTGTTGGCTTGCAATAACAGGGAAATGGGGCCAGACAATTCAGATAGCCAGCTCCTGGATGATGTTCTATTGACATATGACTTTTAAAGGTCAACTTCGAGCAGACATGATTTAGAAGAATTTAGAAGTTTCCAGAAGGTGATTAACATCAGAATGAAGGAAAAAAATTTTCTCCAGTTTTATGATGAACTTGGAAAAAAAGTCTGATTAATCCTCCAAACAGGCTTATTACTGTTTGATAATTTTAACAGTAATCGTAATGAAGACATTTGAAATTTTTGATGTAAATAATATCTGGAGATAGAGTTGGGAAAGACAGAGGGGTGGGGGAGCATATTTTTAAGATCTGCTTTATTTTCTCATGATCCTGTTTTGATCTTAGTAATAAAATCACTTAATTTCTTCAAGCTGAGTCTATTTTGTCCATGGTGATATTCAATGAGTGATCTCTCCTGGTCCTTATCTCAACCCACAAACCTTTGTTTTACTATCTTTTCTCTCCCCTGTCCATTTTTGCAGACTGGACTGAGAGAGCAGATTTGGTGGGTGCCTGGCATGCAGCCAGGGTCAACCTGCTGCGACAGTGAAGAAAGGAGATTACAACTGTGTTCAGTTTGAGATGAAAAAAGTCAGCAGTTGTGCTAGCTGCAAAATAAAAAGAAAAAAGAAGTTGGTACTGGGCTGATGATCAAGAATCCTGAGCCATAAAGAAGAACTTAAGATCAGGAGGAGACAAACTTAATTAAATAATGGGGGAGGGAGGCAGATGTAAGAATCAGGACATAGAGCCAGGGTCAGGTGCATGGACTTAAGGAACTAATGTACAACCTAGAATCTTGCTGAGAAGCAAGAATAATCAGTAAGATAAACTCATGTAATAACTCCCCAGACCTACTAGAGTCAAACATCCATCCTCATCCAGATCATGTTACAGAGCTTCTCAAAGAGATTGTTGGCAATGTTACTGGGCTGGCAGCTGAAGTCAGCTGCCATTTCCAAGCATAGAGGCACCAGGCTGTCAAGCTGCAAACCTGGATACTATCCCTCTCAGAAAACAGTATGCTGGTAAGCATAACACTATGCCAAACATGTGATAAAACGTTCAGCCCTAGATCTTGTTTAAAATGCCAAATCAGTCTACATTTGCAATACACAGCCTATATTGCTTCTCTATTGCTTTCCTCTCCCTGCAGCTCTGCTCATCACAGATTCTTTGCTCAGATTTCTGTAGTGTTCTTCTTCATGTGAACCTTGCCATTTTGGAGACATAAACTGGTCCATATAGTAAAAGTACAGCATTATTTGTGACTGTTCTATTATTTTATCAGGAAAATGTGAAGACCCTTAAAAAGGTAGAATGTAATTTCTAAGTGTGACATTTGAACAAATCTTTGTATAGCTTCTCTTTCCTGTCCAATCCAGTATTTTGGATAAACCTGTAATGTATTGCAGAATGAAGAGGAGTTAGGAGACAGTATTTCACACATTCAGACAGCCTGTTTGAAATGTTTTGGAATCCCTTGTTATATTTTACTTTGCAATTATCTAGTACCTTGTAACTTGTCTCATTTTATTGTTGACTGGTTGTATTTGGTTTGTGTGTGTGAACTGTGTGTGAACTCTACTGTGAACTGTAAAAAAGAATCCTCCAGACAACTGCACATATTTAAAAACAACAAAAAAAAGATGCATTAAGCAAAGCATAAAAAATGGTGTGGCAATCCAGTAGTGTCTAGGAAATGGGAGAATATAGGCAGCCAGTCCTGAAAGTGAGAATTAGAGATGCTTTGTTTTTTTCAGAAATAGCTGAACATAGAGAAGTGCAACACTCAGCTAGAGCTTAATAAAAAAACGTAGTGAAACCTAGGTGGTGGGGAATAAGTCAGCTGTTCTTATGTCAACACACAAGTGATGGAAATCTTCCAGCCAGGAAATTTTCTGATATTAAATGGTTAAATACAGGGTTGTCATCTGAGCCTTATGAAAGTGATGACAAAATCCAAGCCATATTTAGAGAAAAGTCTTGAGTACGGCCATGAAGAATGCATGAAGATATTATGCATATGAAAATGAGGGAAATGTTATTTTGGAGACTTAAGCTGGAAGAACACAGTTTATAACAAAGTCTGCAGCATGTTCCCTTTCTGGTCCTTTTCTCATGTAGCTGCAATTAGGCCGCACATATAAGGCATACTTCCCCTAGCCTGCTGCACAAAATTCAGAAAATCAGAGAACCACTTGGGATTAACACAAGGAGATTTGGCTGATGTTGCTCTTGCTTGTATTTTCATCAGGTGCTCAGAATAAGGAGAAAAGACTAAGTTGTTGCCTTTATTCTGTTTACCTCAGTATGGACTTCATCAATCCTTTATGAATCAAGCTTGGATTAAATTCTTTTTGGGTTTCAAAGATATTAGAATACATCTAAATATTTTTCATTGAAAATTGTTCACCTCATAACCATGACAAGCTTCTCATTTATTCAAAATGGCTTTCATACGTATGTGATTTCTTTGGGACGCCTTTTGTCTCTTGTGGGTTGAGGGAAGAAAACATTTGGTAAAACAGTTCCTGAGAGAAAGAATTGGTCAAAAAACTCCAGAAAGATCAAATGTTCTTTAGTAACAAAAAAAATCAACAAATTCAGTGAAACTAAGGGGTTCTCTGCAATGAAATGTTTACCTATGCACAGGAAAAAACTTCACCCAAAAGTAAACTTTATCAGCAGAGTTACCAGAAAGTGCTGCCTGACAGTTCCAGGGTGCCAAATGTGATCACCTGTGTTTAGGCACCATTTTTCTGAATATGGAATACAACTAGTAGCCTGAGTGAGTAGAGCAAGATGGGTGTTCAGACTCACTTTGTTTTGAAATGATACCAGCCTCCTTTTTCCCACCCTCCTACCTACAATCTTAATTGTTTTTATAGAAAATATTGACTAGTCAGTGTTTCCCTATCACTTATATGATAAATGATATAAATGAAAACACAATTAAAATATCACAATAAAAGAACTGGTATTTTAAAAATAAAATCACAAGTATTTTAATTCTTAGTGTACCATTCTCTTTGTGCTGCAGAGATGTTAGTTTAAAACGTGCAGTTGCATTAAATTCTGGTTTTATGGAGCCACATGAATTTGAAGTGTATTTCTCTTTTGATGTTCCTGAAATTCTATGAGTTCAATTGTTTGAAAGAAATTCTTAGGCACATATTTTTTAGTTGAAATAAAACATAGTGTGTCTTCTGTAGATCCATTAAAACATTGAACAGAAATACCAGCAAAACTTGTTTGATTTTTTCCCCCAACACTCTTAATTAGACAGCTGAAATATCTCCCCACAAGTTTAATGTGATTAACTGGCTACTGATGGACATTATGAGAAGATAAGAAAAGGCACTGATTAGGAGGTTAGACATTGCACAGTGACATTGCCACAAACCTTATGTCTTGCCTAACTGAACTTGTTGCCTTCATCAGGACTATCTCATTGATATGTCAGTTGGATGTTTTCATGTTCAAATACACCATGCTACAGGCAGTCCATGATATTTTGAGCACTTAGCTATAGCTAAAGGAAAACTCTCACATCCTGTACAAAATGACACCAAAGTTGTCACTCTGTAGGTTAACAATGACAGTGGATATTTAGCTACAAGAATTTTTCTGGCTTACCATCTGTCATCATGTTCTGTGCTTTTGCTGGCACATAAAAGCTGATTAGTCCACATCAGCAAGCGCTGCTTTGAAGAGCAAATTAAAATACACCAAAAGTTATGCAGTTCTTTAATTGCCTCCCTGGAACTTATCCAAATTAAAATATGTTTGCCTGGATTAAGATGATAAGAGAAACCCCCAAGGGATAACAGCACAACCCTTTGCCATTTGGTTAAGGTTGCAGGACCTGGTCCCATTGGGACAAGTAAATGTTGCTTTGCACTAAACTATATCTCAACATAATGCACTTTGAATTCTGTGTTCACTTTTGGGCCCCTCAATAAAAGGAGGACATTCAGGTGCTGGAGCAAGTCCAGAGAAGGGCAACAAAGATGGTGAACGGTCTACAGGATAAGGGAACTGGGGTTGCTTAGCCTGCAGAAAAGGAGGCTCAGGGGGACCTTATTGCTCTCTGCAATAACCTGAAAAGAAGTTGTAGCTAGGTGGAAGGCAACCCCTTCTCCCAGACAACTAGGAACAGAACAAGAGGAAATGGCCACAAGTTGTGCCAGGGAAGGTTTAGATTGAATATTAGAAAAATTTCTTTACCAAGAGAGTTATCAAGCATTGGAAAGGGTTGCTCAGGGATGCTGCTGACTTACCATCCCTCGAGGTATTTAAATGATGTGTAGATGTGGCACTGAGGGATATGATTTAGTAGATCAAGTGGCAGTGTTGGGATAACAGTTGGTCTTCACTATCTGAAAGATCTTTTTCAACATAAATAATTCTATGGTTCTATATGATTAAAACTATAAGAACACATATGATATTTACAAATGCATACATATGTGCACCACATTTTCCTTCTCTGCATTTATGTAGGAATCAATGTCTGTAAAAGCTTCAGAGCTCTTACATGTTCTTACCTGTAAATACCTTCCAATGTAGAAATAAACATAAAAAGAAAAGATAAGCAGAGATCTGGCCAAAAGAGTGTGGTAAATTAACACTTTCTTTTCTAAGGTGGTTTTCTAGGCTTATGTATTTCTTATTGAATGGATTTCACCATATTTAAGCATTGTGGGTCCAGTTCAGCTACTTAAATAGACAGGAATATTCATATGCTTTAAACAATATTGTAATAAATTTTTTTCAGTGTAACATTTTCTATTGGCTAAATAGACCCAAAGAACATAAGCCAAATAGTAAAAAATAATACAAGGAAAATAAGGAATTTTTGCTTCCTAAATGTTCCTCTTTTAAAGTAATCAGCTAAGCAAAGTCTTACATAAATTATGTGTGTGTATACATATGTAT
>NW_008679637.1:25148-34943 GCF_000695815.1 Acanthisitta chloris | reverse complement strand
CTGCCGCGCGAAACGAGGGGAGAGGGGAGGAATCACCTAGGCAGGAAAGCCGCCTCTCCCGGGCCTCGCCTCCTGCCCGTGCGGGGAAGCGCGTTCAGGGCGCGGAGTTGCCATCTAGAAGCTCAGGACTGTCGCGTGTTCGCTCCGCGCTGTGACAGCGCTGAGGTGCCACAGCGCGGCGGTCGCTCGGTCCCGCGATCGCTAAGAAAACGGTGGGGAAGGCTGGGGGTGAGGCCTGGGTGATGCTTCTTTTGTCAGGCATCGCGGACATCAAGTCGTGTACAAGCGCGCAAAAATATTACGCCAAAGCTTTGTAAGAAATGCTCCGACCCCGAAAGAGAGATTCTGGAATGAGGGAGATAAACCAACATAAATAACACGTCCAGTTTGTCAAAAATAAAAGCGATGCTAAAAATGAAAACTGTTTCTCCAGAGAGGCTGTGAACAGGCATCCTGGGTAAAGTATTCCTGCTCTTGGGGAGTTGTTGACGCCCAAAAGCTCCTGCAGGACACACGAGTACACACCTTGGCACTGCCCCGGGAGGCTGCCCTGGGGCTCGGAGCTGGCTGGGGCTGCACCGCGGGTCCTGCAGGGCTCTCCTGGCCCTGGTGCTGACAGACTCTGGGACATGAGGATCACGCTGGGCTCTGGCTCGCTGTAGCACTTGGTTTCAGTGCCCGTGCTGACCCGTGGCTAAGTCTTCCTATGTATTTAGGCAACAGTTTTACAGAACCATAGAACGAATCATTTAGCCTGGAAAGGGCCACTAAGATCATGGAGTCTAACTGTTAACCCGGCACTGCCAACCCTACCATGAAACCATGTCCCTAAGCACCACATCTACACATCTTTTAAATACCTCCAGGGGTGGCGACTCCACCACTTTTCCCTGGGTAGCCTGTTCTAGTACCTGACCACCCTTTCAGTCAAGACATTTTTCCTAATATCCAAGCTAAACCTCCCTGGCACAACTTGAGGCCTTTTCCTCTTGTCCTATTGCTCTTACTTGTGAGAAGAGACCAACCCACCTCACTACAACCTCCTTTCAGACAGTTGTAGAGAGTAATAAGATCACTCCTGAGCCTCCTTTCCTCCAGACTAAACACCCCTGTCTCCCTCAGCCATTCCTCATAGGATTTGTGCTCCAGGTCATTCTCCAGCTCCATCAGCCCTGTCTCGCCATTCCTCATAGGATTTGTGCTCCAAGTCATTCCCCAGCTCCATCGCCCCTCTCTGGACACACCCCAGCACCTCAATTACTATTACAAAGCAGGTTTCTAATTGTCAAGCCTAATTTTAATAATCAAGTAGGTTTCTAACGTATTTCCAGTTAGTCATGGGCCTGCCAAGGAAATTGTTGCAGCATTTTCAAAGCCAAGCCATTCCTCATAGGATTTGTGCTCCAAGTCATTCCCCAGCTCCATCGCCCCTCTCTGGACACACCCCAGCACCTCAATTACTATTACAAAGCAGGTTTCTAATTGTCAAGCCTAATTTTAATAATCAAGTAGGTTTCTAACGTATTTCCAGTTAGTCATGGGCCTGCCAAGGAAATTGTTGCAGCATTTTCAAAGCCAAAGAAAACATTACACTGGTGACATTAGTCAAGAAAACGCTACTATAAATGTAGCTGCTGGGTCACAGATCCAGATTGCACTGCTGTGATCACATCCCAGAGGGACTGTGCAGGGCTAGGAGAACCAGGGAGTAGATAGGCACAGAAAAATAGGCACTGACTCCTCTCATCTCCAGCACCTGACAAGCCCCAAGCCCTCAGGTCTGGGGGGGCAGGGAGAAAGCAGCCACCCCTGTATGTCTCCATGAACAAAACCCACCAATTTCTTGTACAAAAGGATCACTGCTTCCAACTCCTATGACCACTAAAAATGTGTTTTACTAGTGACTGCCTTTGGGGCCCAGAGAAAGCATTCTGCTGGCAAGTGCAGCGAGCAGGGTTTGTACACATGGCGTTTGCTGCATCATTTCATCCAGCTCTAACTGGAGCCACCCTCCCATAGAGCCCAAAGGGAAAGTTTCTGTGGCTAGGGTACAACAGAGGGACAAAGCTTTGACCCTACCCACCTGTCCCTCACAGCAGGAGTTCCCAGGACAGGCAACCTCAGGTGGACATCAGCTCCAGTTCCTCACACGTGTGGTTTTTAACCAATGAGTTCCCCAGCCAGGATTAAGCCCCCTGGGAGCTAAGCACATGTGTGCAAGTGTTTCCAGGAGCAGGTCTGAGGAGCTTGATCCAAAGCCTATCAAAGCGAGTGGCACTATGCCCTATGATTCCAAGGAGCTTTTTGTCTTGGGACCTGTTGACCTGGGGAGATTTTGGCCAGATGTTTTATTACTATTTTAGTTCACCTGTAAGTGGTTGTAGGAAAAAAATCAAAAACTCCTAGCCCTGAGAATGAAAACAAGTACTGGAAAGGCATGGCTGCCTTGCAGTAACACAGCGGTGTTATTACAACAATAATTTTTAAGCTATATACAGCTTTTAAGCAAGAATTTAATAACTAAATTATTAATATCTTTGTCATGGTTTATCATTACTCTGCTCATTATCATTCTAGCCTGGTTTCAAGGCTCCACTTTTAACTTCAGCTTTTAAGTGAGTGCAGCTCTCATCAAGCAACTTTGAGCCCTTCCACAGGCTGTAAGCACACTGCTGGCACCTGACTGGATCACTAACAGGTAATACCCTACAGCACTGCTGCACCACTTGCCTCCTGTGTCAGGTTGTGACCTGACAACATTTGTGTGAGCAGCAGCACCTCTGTGTAGCCCAGGGTGGGGATGGGCAGTTAAGGAGAGGGTGATATGTGTGATGAGAATTTAGAGCTGGTATTTATTTCTGGGTGCCAAAATGTAGTTAATATTTTATTCGCGGTGGAGTTTGTGAGACAGCTGATTATGTTGGGCTCAAGCAAATCAGTCAGTCTTTTTAAATGCTGAGCATCCATTTGAAATGACTTCTGCCAGGCACAGGCCAGGCAGTCAATAAAATATTTAGCTCATAAAGCATTGCAGTGTGCAAGGCTGCAGACAGACATGGGTGCTGTGATGTTGAAAAGAACAGTGCCCAAATCTGAGGTGCCCCAGCCCCAGCACAGAGGCCTTAGAGGTGCAGCAGTCACCCAGAGAGCACAGCTGTGGGGCTCCCAAGGTCCTCTATCCCCTGCCAGGGTGCAGGAGCCCATGCTGTGCACAGAGTGGTTTGGGAGGACACAGGCATCAAAATACCTTTCCTGGGACTCAACTTCCCTGATCATACTGCCTCTTGCAACCCTCTCTCCTCAGTTTCAGTGGCTGAAAGCATTTTCCTCTACGGGTAAGGAAGGCACTTGCTCTCCAGAAGAAATTGTTTTGAAGCAAGTTTGACATTTCTGTTGTCATAAAATCTGATAATTATTTTAGTCACTATTTTTATTATTTACTAGATGTTCCAATAATAAAGTCCAAACCCTCTGAATGCTTGGCATGCTCTGCTCTGGGTGTACAAGTTCATCCCAGCAGAGAAAAACTGCTGTGATGTCCCCAGAGTGATACAAGCACTTTTTGATAATAAGATGCAGGATGGGTACATTTGCAACAGGGGGAGATGGTGCAAACTGAAACACAGAAGTCCCTGAATGGTGCTAGTATTGCCATTGCTGGGATGGTAACCAGACTGCATGGCAGCTGTGCTGTAGCTTCAGAGGAACTTGAGTAAGAAATTGCTAACCTACTACTTGCTGTGTCAAATTTGTCACTTCACAACCTCTGTACTAGGTAGTAAAGTTTTAAGAAGCTTGTCCAAGGGTAACAGAATAAATGAAATCTGTTTTCTCCCTCCCTCTGATACAATTTCATCATTCCTGTCCTCATCATTCCACCTTCATGGTTCCCCTATATCTGAAAACCCCACTCCAAGCCTTCAGTTCCTCCTCTGTGTCCTATAAACCCACAATATCCTACACTCATTTCTGTACTACTCACATCCTCTTCTGCTTGACAGCATCTGAGCTCCCTTCCACATCACCTGTGCCCAACTTACAGTAACCCCAGCTTTCTTCCACATCTTCTGATCTGGTTGGTACTGTCTGGTTGGCAAGGTGGGCAGCACTTGCTCTGGTTTTTGAGTAGGTGCTGCCCAGATGGCTAGTCCTGCACACCCACAAACACTGGGTCAGATTCTCCCTGCTTTTCTTTCAGAAAGCAGAAAAAATATAATTTTTTTTCCCAAGCAGTGCTTAAGTTAATTTAAGAACCTGTTGACATGGGATGTGGCATTCAAAATAGGGCTACAAAATGATACAAAATACAAAAATCTGTCCAGATCCAACTACCAACTCAGTCCCTAGGCAGCAGACAGTGACTGAATCACTTCATACTTTCTCCATCCATTCTTTTTAACTGTGCATGCATACACCAGAATCAGGGTGGCTTTACTGAGGCACTTATTTCTAATTCAGCCAAAGAGTTAAAGGGAAGCCAGGACAACTACTCTCTGCCCTGGGAGCTCCCCCCAGCATGCCCACAGTCACATGGGGACTCTACAAAATCTATTTATATGTGCAGTAATCCACTAACTGTATGGGTTGGAAAATGTTACGCAGTCTGAGAAGAATCAATATAGAGGCTGAAGAGCTAGAAAGCCCCAGAGTTTTTTGTTGTTGACTAAAATCTCCTAGTAAACCAAAAGCCTTGAAGGTTTACCTTGGTGTGACTACCTTGAAATAAGGTACTGCGGTAGAGTAACTCATGATGCAAAGGAGGTCAGTGTCACTGCAACAAACAGTTTCATAGACTAAGTAACCACTGTTGAAATAAGAGTTCTGCTTTCAAGAACTTTGCTGGTGGGAAGGATGTTGCTTTCCTCAGCTTTTTCCTAATTCTTACTTCATTACACACTGCTCTCATTCTTTGCACATAACTGAGATTTACCAAAGCCTTTTCTCAGAGCTTGTATTTTCTGAAAGTATTTCCTTGATGTTTGCAAGCAGGTGTTGATTAAAAGTAAGGACAAATATAATTACAGTATGCCCAAGCACACACCATGGAAGTCATTCAGTGCTGCCCTAGCTTTCAATTCTGTTAATACCAGAAGTACATGACAGTGGTGATTGCACATCTGCTCCAAACCTTAGGGCACAGTGTTAATTTCTAGATCACGACTAATTTTTGGAACATCCCATCTTCCTGCTCTCAAAAAAGAGTTTGATAGTTTTTAACTCTATGTTTGGAATATAAATGTAAAGCCTAATTCCACTTTCTTGTATGGAGAAATTCTGAATATTTAAAATACAATGTTTAACTCATTAAAAAGACAAACCATTGTTGCTGTTACTTGGATGTGCATATACTGCTGTAACTCTAAGGAGAGAAACAAAATGATCCATAGGTATATTCACTGAACTTTGTTCCCATTAAAGAATCTGCAGCACATTGTGATTATCACAATGAGATATTTGGGGAAGATTTGTTTTTCCAAAAAGCTGGTAAAATACCCCATTTAGCAGCAGAACTTGAAGAACATGCTCGGTTTCACTCATGTACTTACACTTCAGCATGTCCTGCAGTACTTTATTGGATAGGGGCTGAGTTGCAGTCAGCATGTCCTGCAGTACTTTATTGGACAGGGGCTTTGTTGCATTAATTAATGTCTTCCAGTCACCAGCACCTGTGAAAGACATTTGGTACTAGTTAAGCCATCATATTTGAAAATTTTTCCATGAAGAAACAAGATTATTTACTTAGATCTTGTCTGGATGCTTACAAATATGGTAAAAAGATGATTATGACAAATGCTACACCATAAAGTCACTCTGCCCAAATGAATGAGATGGAATATGTGGGCATTAATTCTTTTTTTTTTCCCACAGAACAACTATACTTATCAGTAAAATAAAAAAGAAGAAACAAGAAGCATATAATCATAGAATCATTTAGGCTTGAAGGAGGCTATAAAATAAATCACACACTTCAACACAGCCAAATGTTTAGCCAACTGAATGTAACAGTTGTTGGATGCTTTTGTTTCAATGTGTTTGAGCCATATCCAGAAATTAATAGAAAATTTGCAGTGATAGTCTATGTGGGCAATTTTAGGAACCTTTAAAACAAAAACTGTGCTCTTGGAGCTTTTCAGGTTTTGTATCCTACAATGGTGATGACTCCCTGAGACTCTAAACACTACACCTGCTCCCCAAGGGCAGTGAGGTCAATGTCTCTGAGTAACCATGGAGCAAAGACACTTGAGGAATCCAGAAGCAGCCAAGAAATCTTTTAAAACAATTCTGAGTATAAATTCTCATTCAAGATGACAATTTTCTGGAAGAGTGGAATTTCTTCCAGCAGGAGGTGGTTAAAGATTTCAGCTAAGGAAGACTGGTGGGCAATGAGCCCTGACCTGGGCTCTAATGCTAACAGGGGAGTACACCCTGTTGCCTACACACTGGCCTCAACTCTAGGGCTGATCTTGGTGCCATAGCAACGACTAGAGTTGGGTTTTTTTAAGAAAAAGGTGCAGCCCTGGTGTGGCTTGCCCTAGCCTGTACAGTCAGGCACTTACCTCATGAGTTAAGACCATCCTTACCCTGTGCACAGTGCTGGAAAACACAAATAAATATAATTAATACCAAATGTTATTTACATTTTCCCAAATAAGGCAGTATAACAGCCAGAGAAATATTTCTAATTTATATGCCAGTCCTCTATTCTTTATTTTTTATCAGTATCTAACAGCACTAACAGCACATGCAAACCGCAGCCTTGGAAACCCCAGGCAGCAGCACAGTCAGGGGATTAACCAAACATGAGGCACTAGAATATTGCAAAGAGGATCAAAAGAGATTTGTGACTGAAAAGCACCCACCAGAATGACAGTCAGCTGAGAAGCTGGACAGAGAAAAAGCGAGTAAATGGTTTGCATTTAGATCTCTCCTAGAATAAACTCAGACTTTGGGATGTGCACTGCTATATGACCTTAGATCAGGCTTCCCTGTGACACGAGGCTGCAAACAAAGCCATCTTCTTTCTACACTGAAAATTATAGCTTTGTGATAGTCAAATATTAGCTGGAAAAAAAGCAAGAATCACACTGAAATATGGTCTCTGGCATGCCTGAAACAAAGAGCCCTGAGGGCATCAACAAAGCAGTAGCTGTACAAAAATTGCCACACAAAAGGAAATAATACAGAGAAGTAAGAGGAATTTAAGGACCTTATTTTCCCGTAACATTTCCTTCTCCAAAATAAAAATCACTCTCAAGCTTCCCAATCCAAAGAGATACTAAAATTAATTATTAAAGAGGAAATTGTTTCCCAGCAGAGACAAAGACATCACTGCAGATGAGGTCGTGGATCAGCAGAACAGTGATACACTAAGGCTCTGCCTCTCCCAGTCTCGTAACATCTGTGGACACCAGTGTACTTCAACTGGAGAAGTCATGTGTTTCAGAGGAATGTTGTACCAACATCTGTACCTTCAAATTTCCACACTGGGTTCAACATTGTTACAAGCAGCAACTTCTCCCTTCTCCTCCTTCACCTAGCTTTGGCTTCACCTGATAAACTGCCTTCACCTCCATCCACAAGCCTTCTGCCTTTCCTCTTTCTCCAAATCCAGCAGGAGAGGGGAGGGCATGAGCAGCCAGGTGGGTCTCTGGCTGTTGACTGGGCATAACCCACCACATGATTTCATCCCATCTTTGTTCATCCTGCACCTAAGAGCTAATACATTCCCTGAAACATGCTCTTCATCTGTTTTAAGGGACAAGGCTAAAGATGCTTAAAGGGTGTGAAATGTAGTTTTCCCTAGCAGCTGTAGTAACTCCTCGAAACACCTTTCTCTATAAAATCAGTTTCTCCACCTTGCAAAAAAAAAGGCAGTACAAACACGTGAAAGGGTGAACTCTTGCTGCCATGGGAGCAGTAGTAATGGCTCTCACTATTTTAAGAGCCTAGCCCATTTCTCTCAATCTTCCTCCAGGGCAAGCATGCATCCCCACTCACTTTAAGGGATATCACAGGCAGCCCATGGAGAAACCACCAGACTCACCCTGAGGTGCAGTCTGAACTGGTCAGTGCACTAATGAGGTGGACAACAAAACTGCTCTCTTGGAGCACAGAGCAAATGGGTTTTCCAATAGGAAATGAGCCAGAAGATGCCTTCAAAAGAAGCTGGGGTAGCAACTCCCTCAGAGGCTGCATTAGAGCAAAGACAAGGGACTGAAGGATACAGATGCTGAGGATACACATCCCTCAGGGAGATTTATGGGTGACTGAATCAGAGCTATCGCTGCTGCTGAAAACTTCCATTTCCCTAAATTGCATTGCTGGCTGAGGTCAAACCCTCTGTACTTTATCTCATACAACGACACCACCTTCTCCAGCACAAATGTCAAAAAAATTCCTTTATAAAAAGTCACAAAATTACTTCAACTGTCATTAAAATGAGAAGATAAATCCTTCAGCAGAGTCTAATTTACCAACAGAGAACTGTCAGCATGATAATCTCACATAATAAATTTATTTTGATACCTATAGACATTATTCAATGCCCAAATGATCTAATTATCTTACCTGAGATACCATCCAATATTGGGTATATTTTCTAGCATATCAGAAGGTTTTCAGCTGCATCACCTTGAAATCAGAACTCTTGTACGCAGTGAAATTTATATATGTATATAGATCAAACAGCAAGATGCAATACCATATTTTGAAGGTCATAAATAGAAATATTATCTATAACCACATAATAGCAAAGAATGAAACAATGAATCTCATTCATGCTATAGACAGACCCTGATACCCATGACCTTGCAATTTGATTACAAGAGAAATAAAATAACCTTTAACACAGGACAAGGATTTTATCTTGGGAGACAGAACTGTCTTGAGAACATCATAAGCATCACAGAACAACTCAGCTAAAATAAATGTCAGTTATGAACAGCCTGTGTAACAGTTACTGTACATTGAGAAATTTAATGGAGTGTGAGCACACATTTCAGGAGCCCTTTTAGCATATGGACTAGAGTTCTGCTTTCAAGTCTCGTTTTTCCCAGTTTCTACTTAATTTTATGATATCCATTCCTACCTTTAAATCCAGCAGTGGAAAGAATATTTCAGTTGGCAAATGGAGTTAGATGGCATAAGCTTGCTACATATCTATTGCATTAAGGCAGTGCTTTGAAGAAAAGCTAATTTTGATCACATGTAGGAGAGTTTTTATGACTGAAAAGACTCAAAGTATTTGATATTATAATGTGCATGATTCCAAACAACCCACTGAAGCTTATGATCTACTGCTAAAATATTAAAAATGAAGCTGGTATGCCACTAGCATATGATTTTAACTAGTAAAGGGTTTGTGGAATAAGCTTTGAGACAGGATCACACCACGATTAATACTAAGATTTCAGTGGTCAGTGTTAATTGAGATACAGCATTCACTTTTGACAGGTGGTGGTGGTGGGTGCACTTGTAGGTTTGGGACTGGCAGGGGCTGCTGAGCTAAGCTAGGGGGAAATCAGATGCTAGATGCTAGCGCAAAAATAAACAGCCAAAAGTGCACTGCCAAAATGCACTGAGAGGTGATATCTAAGCACTGGTTTAGACAAAGACAAATAGGGTGTAGAGGAAGAAAACCATGATCTAAGGCAAAATCATGTTTATAGAAGCCTGTCAAAAAACCACCAAAGCTGCAAATTTATCACTGGAAGTTTAATGGTAGTAGCTCCAATATCCATCCATTTTCCAGCAAGCTTTGTCTTACAAGAGAACACATCTTGGTTGATATTAACT
>NW_008679637.1:23929-25128 GCF_000695815.1 Acanthisitta chloris | reverse complement strand
TGTACCTGAGAAAAATATCATAAAGTAGTATATGAGAATTAAACCTCTCTGGATCAGCCTTTGGCTGCTGTAGAGCACATCCACCAAGAAGCATCAGACATCCTGTATTGTAGTTATTTGGGATGTAGTCCCGAGTTTTGACAAGGACAGATATGCACATATATACACAGATACATAGTTTTGTACCCTAATAATCTACTGTGATCCAATTCTGCATAAACCTAAGAGATGTCATGAAGGGAGTTTCAGTATGGTGTTATATGGTTACATTTTGATAAAGTAGCCAATACAGGAAATGTAATATAATTTCTGAGAGACAAATGGACCACAAAAAGTCCAGGAAGGTCATCCTATCCCAGGTGGTACCAACAGCCCTACAGCTTAATACTGGAACTTCTCTTCTACTAACTTGAATAGCTTCTCCCTCTCTTTCTGGCTGACCTTTCTTCCTCTCACCCTCAAATCTGAATTCTGCTTTTTGATGTCTGAATTAACCATTCATCTCATACAGTTCATAGTTCAAGATCCCACTTGTATGTGGCATGACCCGGTACTAGCTGGAAAAATTTACTCAAATACAGGCTCTGTGATGAGAGGCCAACAACTGGATGCAGTTTCCACTGCAAAACATGTGTCACTTAGCTTCAAAACAAGCCTGCATTTAGTGAACTAAAGGAGTTGTTTAGTGGCATAGTCAAGAGCTCACTGACACACAGTCTGACAAATTCTTTTCAGCCAGCGTCAACAGTACCCACAGACAGACAGGCATTTCAAGCCTCAGTCCTTCTGACTCAGAGGGTGAATAGTTTCAGCCAAACAAGAATATTTAGTGACTTTTTTCTATCTCAACTATAAACAACATCACATACTACTAGTTAATAAAAAAACTACTGAATGTCTGCAACTGTACCACCTGTCATCTCCTTACCTAGCTGCCTGCATGCTTACAGAGGTCTCATCAGGGAAGTCTCTTGGAACACCACACATTGGAGTGAGAAAAATAGATTTTCCACAAGTAGATTTACTTTTTAACAGTGGGGAAATGAAGGTCAATGAGTGGGAACAGGTGTGGAAGTTTGTACAATATGTAGGTTTAATATATGTGTGTGTGTGTGTAGTAAAGGGCTGTGGAGAGCGATCTGAGCTGGCTCTGCACAAGCTGGGGGACTGCACTGGGTACATGTAATTACATTGTGCTG
>NW_008679637.1:5162-23876 GCF_000695815.1 Acanthisitta chloris | reverse complement strand
GAATGTGTCAACGCCTTTGTCAACTCCAACTAGAGCCTCTTTTGGCTCCAGTGCCTTAACAGAGCATTGGTTTGTGGGTGCAGGCAGGCAGATAGCTGCTGGTAGCAGCAGGAAGAATAAGGTCTCTTGTCAGTTAGTCCTCTTACTGCTATTGGTGCTGGATAGGAAACATTGATTTGTCCAAGGTCACCCAAACAACTTGGAGAACAGAACCAGGAGATTGCCCCTTCAGTTTGCCATAGTCACTCCTTAAAGCAAGATTTCATATAACAAAGAGATGAATCCACATTTGCCTAAGGGACAGAATTATCAAAAATTTCAGTAGAGACAAGACTCAAGTTTCAAGATTTTGAAACCAACTAACCTTTCTTCTTTGCCTGAACTGATCCTTTGAGCTTCATCAGTCACATATTTCTGGACCGAAAGAAACATCAGTATAAAAACACCTTGTTTATGGCTGTAAACAATTTGCTACCCAATTTACTATTGGCTTGATTTTAATTAATAAAGGAGTTGGTAAGGTGTTTTTTTCTAAAGGCTTCAGACAGAATTGATTTAAAATATACTATAGAGACCGACTATAAGTAAAAGTAACTTCGAATGAAGATGTGTCTGTTGAATCTACTTCTGGGATTCCCTGCACACTCCCAATACAAGCAACTCCATTTCAAACATAATGACAGCCACGATAAATTCATGACTTGCATTCATGAATATAACATATTATTCCATGGATAGCACATACACACTGTTGTCACATCCTACTGTCATGATTTTTGTTTGATGTTCATATAATGACACAGTTAAGAGAAGAGTGTTCATCACCTTTTTATGAAGGTGAGGAAAAAATGAGAACCATCTCTCACTTGGAAGAAGCTTGTTTAGAAATAATTTTGGAACACTATCCCCCCTCAGGAGAGGCAGCAAAAATATCTCTTCTATCATCTTACAGGAGTAGCCTGTGAGCCATGTTAATCATCTTGGACTGAAATTTATAACAACATATGGAAGACTTGCCTCACTATTATTAGAAGTTGCAAGTTTCATATGTGTTCCTCAACTAATTTAAGGGTCACTTCTGCTTCAAACATTATACCCCAAGTAATAAGTGCTATAACAGGTCATTTGCATTCTGGAAATTATTTTTGGAAGAAGCTCCTGCTTGATGCAAAAGGGCAAAGGCCACTGGAATTTAATGTCAAGAATTGACTTCTCCTAGGGCTTGATCCACACAGCCTTTGCAAGTCCATATGATCTTTTACTTCAGTTTCAAAGGATTTTGATAGCACTGCCTTTGGAGTATTTTGTCTTTAGTGATATTTTGCCAGTTTTTAATAGTATTTACTCATGGCTTTGTGTATGTTCTTGTTAAAGAATGAATTGCACACAAGATTCAGTCTCTTTAACCAGCACAGTGAGTTTTCTGAGCCTATATTATACTTCTAATTTAATATTATTTCATCCTTTGCAAGAAGAAAGCCACGTCATGCAATAATATCTTTATATTTGACTCTGTCAGTATTATAGGCAGAACTAAATAATTTAATAAAAAAATATTTGCATCTCTTTGAATACTGACACAGCTTCTCAGTTCTTCCTATCAGAAAACTACATGTTTTTGTGCTCCTCTTCCAGTGGATTTGATGGTGTCAGAAATATTTACATATAGACACATTGATGATGATATTATCACACTGCAATAATATCCATACCCCACCCTCATCATCAAAATCAAGATCCCCACAGGCTCAGTGCTACAGCCATGAAAAGGCATTTTGGAAGGTTCTCAGCCACTTGTAAAAGTCTTCACTAGTGTCAGCCAAGTGAACAAAATCCGTTTATTTAAGCTCTGAAGTGTTTTGATATTTTTCTCTTTTTCTTTAAATATGCTCACGCTGCTCCTACACTCATGCATACAGCAGATGGAAAGTAAATTTATTCTAGTTTAGTTCCTGAATGCTGAGTATGCAACAGGCAGTTTCACAGGTGGTGGTGTATACACTGGGTGTATGCTACACCACTGGATAGTAGTAAACATAATGTTCGACTTTTATTTTACCCTGTAAAGAAAGCTAGATTTAAGACCTAACACAGCAAATCAAAGTCTTTGTGATCCAATTTCACTTTTGAGAAATTTTGTATTCTTACCCAGTTAAATTAGACTTGAGGGATGTCACTGATAGAAGTATTTAGTATTTTAATTATCAACCCAGTAAACTCAAATGCAGTATTTAAAACTATTACATTACTTTAAAAAAACTTAATAATACAATACAATTGTATACAATATGTATACAATATGTATACAATATAATATAATTGCCTAAACAAGGCAAATTTAACCTGCTCAGATTTCCTTTCAGATGCAAGAAACACCTCCACGCCATAGAAATAATCAGAACCAAAGTGGGATATTTTAGTGCTGCTTTTAAGAGCCACAGTTCTCATGAGGTTTGGCCACAACTAAACTGGACAAGCTTAGAGAAAAATGCTTACATTCTGCCTTCCAGTCAAGCAAACATGTAGAGCTAACTGTTCAGCTGGGATTACTGCATACATAGTCAGCCAGAAGGAAGAACTGAATTACCTGCAAAGCTTACAGGGTTTAATGTTTATTATACTTTTTAAAAAGAATTATTAAAGCTCAGTTAAAACCTTCTATTCAACATGAAGGTGATTTTTATAATTTCCCAATACTGGTGTGCAGAATGAGTAAATACAAGACAACTACAGTTTTATTTACAGCTGTATAATCAGTATGTTACCTTGCCTGAAAGATTGTAGACATTTGCAGAATATTGTTGATTATTCCTTCTTCAGAGAAAGAAACTCCTCGTGGAGTAGCCCTAGGGAAGGGAAACAGAAATGATACAGGGCTGAAATGTTAATACTGAAAGAGCAGAGCTCTTCACTACAGAAGAGAAAGAACATGGTAAATTATCTAAAGCTATGCATAGCACAGAGGAGGCAGATTTCTCATAAAGAGTTTAAGGAAAAACAATAGACCATATAGTGGAATGGAAAGAAAAAACAATCTATAGTGATTAAGTGAGAAATCTCTTTACCTAATACATAATGAGCCCACAGGAGATGCTACTGTTATAATGAATTCAGAGCACCTAGATTTACTGAAATATGCACCTTAAAGCTTGGAAAGGATTTCTGATCTCATGATTTGATGCTGAAGCCAGTCCTTAGCAGGGCTCAGGGTAGAGAGCTGTGAGGTGACAGATTATTTTGCAGGTTTACTGAGTTTTACTGACGATTGTACAATGTCCTAGTGCCCATGATTTTGGTAAAGAAAAGGAATTTTTTAGCAGACTTGAATGACCTGATTATACTCAAACAGGTGCATGTTATCTCTGATTTCACAGCCTCAGCCAAGATTGGTGGATTATTAGTTGAACAGCAGAAACCAGAAAAGCACATATTTCATAGAACAGCTTAAAGACAGTTTCACTGGAAAACAAAAGACATCAGTGAAAAACAGTGGAGAGAATGGAAAGATAAAAGAGGGAACAGCAGTTCAAGGAGCAGTTTGCATTCCTTGTGGCTCACAACTCTGTGTGAATCTGATGAAAAAAAAATGCCCAGAAATATTAAGGAGCTAGCTATTAGTAAGAACAGAAATATAAATTCACTTAGTGTTAATGCTTAGGATGCTAAATGGCTGAATTAGATCCAAGAATATAACCCTGAGAGTTAGGAGTGAGATATTGAAAAGATATTTGCATTACATCTTTTCAAAAGCAGAGAAACATTACCAGGCATGTTTGGATTGGAATGAAGGCATCTGGACATGGTAGATACAAGGGCCAAGACCAACAGCAGTTGGTCTTGTTGGTTCAACAAGATCCACTGCCAGGTCTTACACTTTGGCCACAATAGCCCCATGCAGTGCTACAGGCTGGGAGCAGAGTGGTTGGAAAGTGGACCAGCAGAGGAGGACCCAGGGCTGGCCGACAGTGGCTGAACATGAGCCAGCAGTGTGCTCAGGTGGCCAAGAATGCCAATGGCATCCTGGCCTGGATCAGCAATAGTGTGGCCAGCAGGAGCAGGGAGGTGATCCTCCTCCTGTACTCAGCACCAGTGAGGACACACCTCGAGTACTGTGTCCAGTTCTGGGCCCCTCACTGCAAGAGAGACATTGAGGTGCTGGAGCATGTCCAGACTGGGGCAATGGAGCTGGGGAAGGACCTGGAACACAAGTCCTGTGAGGAGTAGCTAAGGGAACTGGGGGTGTTTCGTATGGTGAAGAGTAGTCTCAGGGGTGACCTTATCACTCTCTACAACTACCTGAAAGGTGGGAGTTGACCTCTTCTCCCAGGTAACAAATGTCAGGAGGAGAGGACACAGTTTCAGGCTGTGCAAAGGGAGGTTTAGCTTGGACATTTGGAGGAATTTCTTCACAGAAACGGTGATTAGACATTGGAATGGGCTGCCCAGGGAGGTGGTGGAGACACCATCCCCAGAGGTGTTGAAGGAGAGACTGGATGTGGCATTTAGTGCCATGGTCTAGTTGACAAGGTGGTTTTAAGTCATAGGTTGGACTCAATGATCTCACAGGTCTTTTCCAACCTAATTGATTCTGTGATTCTCTGAAAGCAACCTGAATTCCTGGCTGTCATAAAGATGCAAAGCCAGCTCTGGAAGCGTGTGCCTCCCCAGACACTCACAAGAACTGTGCTGAATCCCATTAGCTTTCTTGTAGATTACTAGTCATTACCAAGATTTGTGTTATGTTGTTCTCTATGAAAACACCTGCTCTTACTCTGATCATGTCAGATGCCATATATCAATTCTGAAAGAGGTTTTCCAGGAAAACCCCAAACCAAACCCACACTATTTTATAATGGCTGCTGTGGCTGCTACAGAAAGCTGTGAACAGAGTGTCTGGATTCAAACCACAATGGATATTTCCCCTTTGCTGTGAGAGGCAAATGAATCAGTGCAGATAAGCTGAAGCCAATTCAGTTCTTTAGCCATGTCTCAAAACAACCTTCAACACCAGCTGATATGAGGCAGTGTCAGTACATTTGGGCAAGCTGGTTCCAGCTCCTCACCTGTCCCCTGACTTTGGTACCTGCCTTTTTATTTTCTTCTGGGAAGAAAAAAAAGCGGGAAAAGTGTCTCCCAAGGCAAAGTTTAGATAAGTTCCTTGTCCCCAGAGGAAATATGACTTCCCCCAAATCAAAGCTTAAATAAGACACTCCAAGCAACCTAACTGAAAAGAACACGTCATACCTAGCTTTATGGAGAAATGACTGACAGAGATGACTTTCTCACTGTCTGTAAACCATGAAGGACACTATTATGATGAAAAACACTTTTCAATTAGATTCTTTCTAGAAAATAATAATTAAATTCTGTGCTATACAATGGTAGCTGCTGATATCAAAAATTGCTCCTCTGAGTTTGTATTTGAGGCGCTGTCCTGTTTCACTTTGGGCTAACACAGCTTGGGGCCATTCAAACAGCTTCTTGAAACAGAGCACATGGCAATGCAAAAATAACATCTTTGCCATTGTATAATTCCTGTTTCAAAATTACTCACAGGAGAGGCCACAACATTGTCTATCAGCTTTCCTCTTTTGGTTACACTTTAGTAGTGCTGAATGGCTGAAAGAAAACTAATTTTACCCCTGTATAGCAATGCTGAAATTGATTAACTTGATTTATGGTGATGATAGATTATTAAATTATATCAATATCAGCTGACACCAAATGTTAGCCCAATGTGCCAGATGTGCCTGTCCCTAAATAATTAGCCTTTCTAACTGCAACATTCTTCCTGTATGAACGACAAATATGTATTTCATACAATCCTAAATACATGCTGAAATAAGGAATTTCTTCATGTTATTTCAATAGACCTTATTTCTTCTGAGAAACATAAGCCATTCCTCATGTAGCACAATCATGGAAAGTATTTAGTGACATTATGGTCTCCCTAGCTAAAGCCTGATTGACATGTGAGAAGGGCTATACAGAAAGGCAATCTTGTTTCTTAAGCCTACCAGCATAGCAAGTAACAAAGAGCAAGGTTTTGAGCAGAAAACTTGCTCGTTTGGTTGACTGTCTAATTGAAATAGATAAATGTACATACACACCCTATAACTACATATGTACATGGCAAATATTATCACAGTTTAGGAACTGGTGAAGCAGTTTGTCTCTACCAAGTTATTACTGGGATATTAAAATTTACCACACTGCTTTCTCAGAGTTATTCATATAAATCATTAGATAAATCTTAAAGTTTAGAATTAGCAAAGCAGCCAACTGCACAATTCAATAGTTATTCATTCATTTTCCTTTGTTCTAGAGACCTTGGACAAAATGATAAAATGCTTCAATTTCTTAATGCTGAGCTACTTTGGTAAATTGTAGAAAGTCAATTTTATTTCTATTTTGCATTGCATTCCTGATTGTACTATCCAACTCTTTTAATCAGCATAGGCTAGAAAGCCTTAAAAGTTAGGTCAAATGATTCTATTTTTAATTGATCATAAGCTCAGCTTTTGTATGCAGCAAGAAGGTGTGAACCACTGCTTGAAGTTCCTCGGATTTGTGTACTCAAAGTATCCTGGTACAAAGTTCACTTGGATTAAAAAAATGCTTTATGTAGTTAAGAAAAAGCCACTAGCAAACAAACAGCTCTGTATCTATTAATCTGGGTACCCATGGAATACCTTTTTCTATTAAGTCTTCCAGATCTACTCAGTAACAGCCATTCTCCAGCATATATTAACAGAAGTATGCCTATTCCAGCTGGAATGTTGGGACATCTTAAGACTAAATTCTGTAAACATCCACTGTAATATTTCAGATTTATTATATTTGTCCCGAGTTTTTAAGCACATGTTCAATAATTTACATAATCAATAGAGAGTATGAAATCTTTACATCATTTTCCTGAGTGTAGGACATGGATACAGCTATAGTCAGGCTCTTTGCTACAAGACTATGAAGTGGTAATTCCTAAGTAGTTCTATATCTCTGCAGAATGACAGAGGGGGTTTCAAAGTCTGTTACTGAAGGTGAAAAAACCCACACAGTCAATTCCTTGGTGGTTTATCCTTGTTTCTCAGCAAACAGTTGGCTAAAGCTGCCAATTTGCAGGCTGATGGAAGAGAAAAACTTTCATGTCCCAAGGTAAAAATCAAAACCAAAAGGAAACCTGCAAATTTTTAAAGCATCAGCCTTTAAATTGTAAGGGTTTGGAAGGAGTCAGAGGCAATCCTCAAGAGGAAAGGGCAGCAAAGCTAATGTTTTAGCCAGTATAGGCAGCTTTCCTCCAGCTGATGTTCTTATGTGATGCTTCATAATGGAGTTCGTAAATAGGACACATCTTTACTACATCAACAGGGAGAAAACAACAAATAAGAAAAGATATAAATAAAGGAGAGGGAGTAAAATCTGTCTTTTGTCTTCCCTTGGATGCCCCAACACCTTTAAACTGTTGCATTAGTTATGTGAAAACCCTTCAAAGGTACCTAAATTCATTGCAAAGCTTAGAATTTAAGTTCTTTTCCTTCAAATAAAAATCAACAAGTTTTTCTCAGTCTCTATTCTGCTGTTTGTCTTCTAAAAACCTAAAGCATTTTCATATGATTTCCTGTCTCTGCATTATTTTGTACAGGGTTTTTCACAGATACCTCTTGATTCTTTGGGGGTCTTACTTTAATAGAACCAGTTTCCTCAGAAGCTGCTGCCTTTTGTGGCCACTTTTTGCCACTATACACTTATGACATTAAATGACTTTGAAAGGTTTAAGAAGTTATTAGCTGATTGATTTTTTTTCCATGGGGTTATTGAAAATTTATATTACCAACATTTGAAACTCTAGGGTTAAATCAGGTAGTCTAGCTCTAAGGTGTAAACTAAACAACTCCTTTGCTGATGAAAATGCCAGGCCTTGTTGGATGACTGCAGATCTGAATGTATTTCCTTCAGAATGTTACCACCAGTTTTCCTACAGTCACAGAGGCACTTGCCTCAAATTAGCCTGTCTAAAGCTGACCCAGCATCAGCAGGTGGGAGAAAGGAGAGGAAAAGCTGTACCATAATTTCATCTTATTGCTGGCATCAGATGGGATTCACCTTTCTTACAGGAGGATGTAGGTCTTTACTCATAGACAGCAGGGCTGATTAACAGAGCTTTGAACTAGACTCTAAGGGAGAAAGGATAATATCGGTCTTGTCCATGACAAGCTGTGGGACAACACACCAATGTTAGAGGGATGAGATGCTAGTGAGGGCCCTCAGCCAGTGGCTCTGAGACACTGGCTATGCTGAAGCACCTTTGAAGCCTTACAGAGATGAGCCAGGGACTTCTGAGGTAAACAAAGCCAAGAGGAAAACTCCAGTGAAACCTCAGACAGCCCAGCTGAAGTGCCTCTACACCATGTATGCAGCATGGGCAGCAAATAGGAGGAGCTGGAAGCCACTGTAGCAGTTGAAAGAAAGAAAAGAAAGCTATGACTAGTTGCCATTACTGAAACATGGTGGGACAAATGCCATGACTGAAGTGTGGCTACTGATGGACAGGGGAGGAAGGAGAGGTGGAGGGGTTGTCCTCTACATCAGGAGATAGTGTGTGAAGGTGTGTCTCTAAAGAATAGCCATGAGCAGGTTGAAAGCCTGTGGGTAAAGAAATAGAGCTCAAGACAAGGAACCTTGTGGTTGGTGTCTACTACAGGTCTGATGATGGGTAGCCCATTGATGAAGCCTAATTGCTCCAGCTACAGGAGGCATTGCACTCACAGGCTCTTGTCCTGCTGTGTGACTTCAACAACCCTAAGATTTGCTGGAAATACAGCACAGTGAGCTGTAGGCAATCCAGGAGCCTCCTGGAGTGCATGGAGGATAACTACTTACGCCAGGTAATGGACAGCCCTACCAGAAAGGAAGTGATACTGGCCCTGATGGTCACCTATGCAAGTGAGTGGAAGAGGGAAAAAAGCAGTTCTTACTCCTGTATATTGCTATATTGCTGTGATTTTGCTTATTGCTTAGAGACAAGCAGGTATGAGGTGTTACAGGCTGTGCCTATTCAGCCTGTGCATTCAGTAGAGGCAAAACCAAAGCAAAGGAGGCACACAGGCCACAGGGAGGGCAGCAAAGAGATCGTTTGAGGTGAGGAGCCAATTCTATCCCACATATAGCTATCTTCTGATCAAACAATTTAATTCAATCCATAATGGCTCTGGGGAAGATTAAACAGAATCAAATTCACTGCATTTTGCAAAACTGCATTTTCATCTTCTTTCAGGAACATCTGTTAGCCTTGAACCTGTCATGTATTTAAAAAAACAAAATAACAAACAAACAAAAAAAACCAAAAAAAAACATGAAGAGGAAAAAGGAAAACACCCTTCAGAGCAGTGGCCCTCGTTTTGCAGCCGATGCCATTCCAGAATAACCCAGCAGAGGACAGGCCACTCATATAAAATCACTGACCCCCTGGGGCCGAAAATCCCCTTCGAAGAGCTGTGCCTTGGGGAAAATACAAGCATTCTTGTAGCTTGTAATGCACAGAGACGAAGTGTTTTGTTATTTCAAGCACTTTGAATGTGCAAAAGCAGACGTGAAACCTCTCCAAGCACTGTAACAGCTTGTTAGAGGAATTCAAGGTTTCCCACCAGTGATGCAGCGGCTGACACAGCTATTTTAAAAGACACTTAATATGAAAGTCAGGATGAATGTCAAGAATCTTGGGTAAAAGCATAAAAGTTATAACTGCAGAGAAAAGATAACGTCCTTTAACGAGGGTAGAACCCTTAGAATTTAGCAGGTATGTAACAGGACTCTTTTATAAGGTTTATTTTAAGATATATTGACACCACAGCAGAGGCTGCAGAATAAAATCCTGAATACAAAAGAAGCCAGAAAAACTGGAAGCTTTCACTATAAGTGCATCCTTCCTTAAAAGTTTTTAATGAGCCTAATATGTTTCCCTATCTGTTTCCGGAATTCATTTCCACTAGTGTATCTGATTGTTTCTGGAGCAACACGTACAGGAACAGGTAGGAGAGGAAAAAGCAACAGGGCATTTTTGGCCCATTCCACACGTACAGTTATGCATGGCAGCACAAAAGCTGCAGCCAGGAAGGAGATGACCAGAAGGACAGGAGTAAGTCAGAAGGTAACCCTGTACAACTTCCCCAAAGCTTATGTTCAGCAGCATGTTGGGCAAGTTGAAATGGCCACAGCAGCCCTTTGCCACCAGTTTTACCTGCTCCCCCCGTTGTATCCATTGCAGACTTACATACCATGGCTTGTGGGAAACTTCTCAGCAGGCAGGGCTCACTAGTGTCTCCCATAGCTCCTGCAGAGAGGAAATCATCTGCCAGAATGATGTTTAGTCCTGGTGCTCAAACCAGAGAGGCAGACTCAAGTACACCTTGGGAGAGACCACTCAAAATCCCAAATTGCTGAACATCATGGTTTTCCTGGGCAAACAACCTGACAGCAGGGGTTGAGAAGGAGTTGTGGCACACCCCATCCAGATACCAGTGTCCCAAGGCATCCATGCCCTGCTCCATGCTTGTGTGAAATACTAGAACTCAGAACTGGTAAAACAAGATGAATTTAGTTCTCTTTGATTAAGCTGAAGGAATTAAATGTTCTTGCCATTAGCACAAATAAAGCTGACTTCCAGTAGCTGATGCAGCACAAATGTTTAAAAGGCTATATATGACTAAATTTTTCTTACAAAAATTGTCTAGCAGAGGACAAACTGTTTCAGGACATTTGTTCCAGGGTAAGAATTCACACTAGTTACAGCTTTTCAGGTGCAACCTGATTGATTCTGTGTTACTTTTTGCCTCACAGTAGCTGCATTTTCATAATGTGATTCAGATGATGTCTTCATAGGCTTTTTGTTTTCTTTGCAAGAGTTCCTTCTAGGTGTTTTATAAACATGACCTTATATCTTTTTGGACTAGATTAATCTCTCACTTAGCTGCTTTAAGTTGGGAGTAATGTTTGTGAAGTTGTTCTGGTTGGAACAGTTACATTTTCATAGAAAAAATGAGACATAATTAAATGTAGTGGAGTTAGGGTGTTGAAGTGCTTAACTATGAGTCCAGCTGTCTTAACTCACCAGGTGCTTGATCTTAGCCACCTGAATCACAAGATAAATGCTCAGAATCTCAGAAGGAATGTTATCTCTTCCTTATAAGCAAACCAAGGAGAGAAGCCAACTGGTTCAGAGTCAGGACTTGACATCAATGTAAACAGCAATCACAGATTTACAGTGTACTTCATAACACTTGATGTTTTTTCTTCAAGTTCTACCTGCTGAGGTGAATCAATTGTACAAACTATTCCATTCAACTTAAAGAGCAGAATAAAGAAAAGTGAATTTATAGTCTTGCAGGCTGTAAGAAAATGTTTGGAAATCTAGCCTACATCAGGATGGAGTCGTTCAGTTCTGGCAGGGTTATAACCCATGTCCCTTTCCTTCCCTGCCAGGAAAGCAGCCCCCTCATACTCTTGTAACTCTCCCTTTTCTCAGAAATGTCCTGGTTCCGTTCCATATCCACTTGGTCCACCCCCAAAACAAGCTCAAATCCAAGCCTGCTCCCTATCTGTGTTTTCTGCGTTGCTGGCACGGCGTGGGATAACAGGCTGTAGATGGTCCAGAGCCATCAGTGTGCTGAGCAATGCTGAAGGAGCACAAGCTCATTGGCTAATGAGGGGCTGCCAAAAAGGATGGGTAATGCTTGGGCTTTGTTTGCCTTCTCCTCAGGGAGAGCATTAGTAATCTCCTTTTCCTCTGCACAGTCACTGTTTTTCCATAAAACTCAGAGAAACCTCAATATCAGTCAGATTCATAGGGGGTGGATTTGGGGGTTTTCCTTTTTTTTTTTTTTTATCCTTTCTTTTTTTACTATTTTACTTTTTAGGTTTTTCCAATGAGTACAAAAGCTCCTAGTGGAAGAGGAAAAGGAGGAGAGAAGTTGCCAGGTAGACAGACATATGCCTTTTTCCTTTAGAGAGGAACATTCCTCATTGCTTGATTTTGGGGGCTTGTGCCATGATCTTTGCATAGTCAGGATTGGGAATACTATTCACTTTTGGCAGGCACAACAGCTGGAATGACACAAATCCCGAAGCTAATATTAAAATGCTATAAAGTTCAGTAAAACGTGAATTTCATTTTTAACTCTTCTTTAGTTTTGCTAGTGGTAATCAGTTGGGTTTTGGGGGGGTTTGTTTGTTTGTTTGTTTTCCAAATAAATTTTAGTACAACTTTTACCTGGTCACTTTATCACTTACTTTTTTCACCTCTGTCACCTACTTCTGTAGTCATCACTTTCCAAAAACTCTACAATGACAGTCAGAGAGAAAAACAAATTGCATATTCTATTATTATTATTATGAAAGAAATTAGATCCTTCAATAGCTCCTGATCAAGTGCAACTGTATGTGCTCTTTCCCAAATTCTTGCAAGTTCATAGAAAAAGAAAAAAGCAGCAACCACAAAAGATGAAAAGTATTCTACTAACAGAGTATATGGATATGAGGTGCATTTGATGAGGGAAATGGAAAAATATTGCTGTTATGTAGTGGGTGGTGAATTCTGAGGTGCTTTTGTCATCCTTGGTCAGCAGTCCCCATGTCACCACTCCAGCTGCTATTGCTGCCTCCTACATAGTGAGGCAAGGCATGGTGCTCAGCAGGATGTGTTTGCCACCACGTGTCACCTGGGCGGCTGAGAGCAAGCTCAGCTCTTGATCAGAGCTCACTGGACTTACAGGAGAGGGCTTTGGCCCTGCAGCCATAAACAAATGCTGCAGGGAAGGGAGCAGAGGGCTCGTTGTTTGCAGATTAGTGGAATCATTGCAGAAGATTGGGAAAAGAACACAGAAAGTCTTCAAGCTCATCCTGATTCAGCCAGAGTGGGAAGACCTTGATGGAGAAGGAGCAGGCCAGGTACTAGTATTGCTGCTGAGCACTGGGTAAACTCCTGCAGAACACAAAGAGGAGTCACAGGGCACGAGGCATTGCTTTGCTGAGCACCTCTCTTGCTCCTCTCCCTCATGACTGGCTTATAGCCATGGTCTGCCAGAACACTTAATTACTTCGATATTAATGACTGGTTCACTATTTCTACCTGTTTATTGATAGATCATAGTTTTAAACTGTTTCTGGTGTGAAATCTGGTACCTGTCTAGGCTTCCATTTGGGAGTAGAATCCCTTTTATAGCCATCTGGTTAAGTCATCCTAGTTTAAAAGAAATATATAATGAAAAATAGCTTTATTATGACGCTTGCTGTCATAATAGTAAACAAACAAACCCCAACTTGAATCCCCCCAAAGATTCACCAAGAGGTCAGTGCAATTCCAAAAGATTCTTACTGTGAATCATCCTATGCATCTTTCATAAAATTACATTCCCAGCATTTGAAATGCATGAACAGTTTGTTTAAAACAGGCTTGGCAGGCAGTCTCCACTGCAAACTCACATCTATCCTGACTTCTTGTTCCAGTGAACCACAAGGCCATTTTATGTTACTACATGTTGAGAGTAGCTGCATTGGACTCCTGTGTAAAAAAGCAAATGCTCAGGAGCTGAGGCAGCAAAGTACTTGCTTTAAATGTGGATTTTGGGTAAAATCAGAGTATCAGGGTCTGACCCTAAAACCGTGGGTCTGGAATGTGAGACCTGATACATCTACCACTTGCATCAACTCTATACCAGGGCAGGACAGTCCATTTCCATTTAATACTTGAAATTTATGTCATAGAGTCATGGAATTTAGGGATTGGAATGGACCTTATAGATCATCTAGTCCCAACCCCGTGCCATGAGCAGGGACACCTCCTCACTAGACCAGGCTGCTCAAGGCCTCATCCAGCCTGGCTCGGAACACTGCCAGGGTTGGGGCAGCCACAACTTCCCTGGGCAACCTATGCCAGTGTCTCACCATCCTCACACTAAAAAACACTTTTCTAATATCTAACCTAAACTTCCCCTCCTTCAATTTGAATCCATTACCCCTTGTCCTATCATTTCAGTTTCTAATAAAGAGTCCCTCTCCAGCTCCCCTGTAGAGAGTTCAGATACTGAAAAGTTGCTATGAGGTCTCCACACAGTCTTCTCCAGGTTGAACAGCCCCAACTTCCTCAGCCTGTCCTCATAGGAGAGGTGCTCTAGTCCTCTTATCTACTTTGTGGCCCTTCTCTGGACTTGCTCCAACAGTTCCATGTCCTTCTTATGTTGAAGGCACCAGAACTGTGTGCAGTATTCCAGGTGGGGTCTCATGAGAACAGGCTAGAGGGGGAGAATCACCTCTGTCATGTCACTGGTCCCGAGCTGAATATTAGGCTCAGTTCTATGCTATACAATGCATTTGCATGCCCTTGGAGAAGTGATAAAAAAAGAATATGAATGGCCAGGCAGAAAAAATCTTTCAAAGTTCTGTCCCACACCTTTCCCTATACCTACATGTTTCCTACATGAACATATGTGAAACAACTTGTTTAACACATTTTCGGGTGTACTCAGAATGGGAAAAGAAGAGAAACTCAGTGTGAAACTAGCAATTCAGTCCTAACTTAGAAAGGCAAACTTCGGCATACTGCATGAAATTCCAGGATTTCCCTTTGCTGTAATACACAGATTCCAAATATACAAATATACATAATACATACCAATTCCAGGGTTTCTTTTGCTGTGACATACAGCTTGTGCTGACCAGTAACCCCCCCACTAAGTGTGAATTCCATAATTCTTGCTAATAGCACATCAAATGTGAACTACACTGCTCTAGGATTTTATAAGCCATAACCTACACATATAAAAATCACATCTAGATGTGTCTCTCTGATACAGAAAGCATATTAAAACTGTATTTTAACATATAAGCAGAATATAGAGAAAGCAAAAGAAAGTGCAGAAAGGTATTACTTAAGTGGGCATAATATAGAGACATTTTGAACAAAAATAAAAGATGACATGGAATAAGAAGATATATTCACAGTAGAGATTTAAATGTTTAAAGTCTATTAATGCTGTCAATAATAATGAAAAAAGCAAGCTGGATTAATTCCTGTAAAATATTAGAGCGAGTAGCTAAAGATATTCCTTAAAAATACCTTTGCTTCTAAAGATCTCTTGATACTTCATTTACAGCCCAGCATTCTGGTGACAGTATGAAGAGGGGACAGACTAATTTTTCATAAATGTTAATTCAGTAAAAGATTTGTTCTGTGGATTTTGGTACATGCTAAAGGGACAAACAAATAAGATATGCATTTGCATAGTGTCATACATGCACAAAATCTCCAATACTGCTTTAGTTAGTGCCTAGGGAAATCCATTAAGGCTTTCTGAAATATGAACTGCTGAATATGTATCAGTTGTTGAACAAGATAAATTAGCACACTTTGTAATGTGCTTTTAAAGTATTTTTCCCTGCCAGCTAACAGCAAACTCTTCGAATTTTCTTTTAAATAGAACAAATTTTCAAATCAGAAAGACTGGTGGAAGCCTAAAGCAAGTTCAGAGCGAGGTCTGTCTTGATTCATAGTACAAGTACACGTTTGGTATAATATTTAAGAATGACAGTGCTGTCTTTCAGTACTGCTGCCCACAATACTTGGAAATATAACCTTTCAGTATGCCAAGACATATCCTCTATGAAGTGCCCAGATAAATCAGTTCACCCCAGCTGTAACTAAACTCTGTCTAGTGACTTGTGATCGACAGGGCTTTACCCTGTGACAGCCAGATTCATTGTTGGGACAGCAACCAATCGTCGAGTTTGACGACACGAGCCTAATCAAAGTTGGAGTATAAAAAGCCCCCTTGGAATATATAAGGTACACCAGTGTGGCAAGCTGTCTCTCAGATTGCATTTGCTTTCACAGATCTGTTTAGTACTGAAAGGGAAAGGAGGAGGGGGGGGAAAGGAAGGGAAAAGTGCTGCACTGAATGTGAGATCATGCAAAAGCTAGCGCTCTATGTTTATATTTACCTGTTCATGCTGATTTCAGTCGATCCAGTGGCTCTTGATGACAGTAATCAGCCCACAGAGAATGCTGAAAAGGATGGACTGTGCAATGCTTGTACGTGGAGACAGAATACAAAATCTTCCAGAATAGAAGCCATAAAAATTCAGATCCTCAGCAAACTGCGCCTGGAACAAGCTCCTAACATTAGCAGGGATGTTATTAAACAACTTTTACCCAAGGCTCCTCCACTGCAGGAACTGATTGATCAGTATGATGTCCAGAGGGATGACAGTAGCGATGGCTCTTTGGAAGATGATGACTATCATGCCACCACCGAAACGATTATCACAATGCCTACGGAGTGTAAGTAACCCTCCTGCTTTCGCCTCCCACCGCTCCTCAGAGAGAGTTGTCTCCCTGCTGTAGAGCCACGCAACTCCTCCTCAGGCTCTCCCAACAGGCTGCTGGCTGAAGTGTGCTGGAGGGAGGGAGGAAAGTGTTATTTCTAAAGAATTTGAGCCAGGTTCAGATGACCATGTGGCAATCCTTTGTTTTACTGTTCACTTTTCGGCTCCTTACAACGTATGTGCCCTGTAGCACTTAGGATTTGCCCATTGCCTTAGAAAGCGAAGGGAGATCTGCAGTTTAGTTGACTTCGTTATCTGCAGCACTCGGGGCATTTCCTATCACAAATGTAAAGTACAAGTGCAGATAATGAGAGAACTGTATTTTTCTGAGTTAGGTTTCACTGGTCAGTGTTTTTAGAAGCCACAGAAATCAGCAGAAATACAGCTTAGAGCACTAGACCTACCTAAATGCAACATGTTATAGCAAGTGCAAGTAGAGAGTTAAATTCTGGCTCCTTTGCTGGTCCCATAAATGAGCACCACCCACCTCTGAGTTAAAACTATATATTTAAAGCAAATATGTGTGTAACAGACTTAAACATATAAATGTCCATGCTACAGCAATCAGCTCAAGTAGTCGTGCCAAGGAAGAATGAAGGCATTTACTGAATGAGCAGATTCTGAGTTATCTTCTGAGTGCTAAACATCTGCTATGGCTCCTATCAAGTATCTTTTGCACAGCTAATACTATAGTATCTTATGTTCTTCATCAGCTAAAGTATTTGGCTATGGCAGCTGGTTTTTTAAATAACACTTATGAATATGATTTCAAAAAGGCAAAAGATGACAGGACATATAAGGCATGTTAGCAGTTACAGATATCATTAGGATATGCAGACTAGAATAATATCAGCTGCTCTCCCCAGCTAAAAATGTATATGCATTGATGGAAAAGTACCTTTATCAGTGACATTTTTCAACTACTTAATTATTAAGATGGACACTTAATAGCCTTATATTACTGCAGCCTTATCACAAAGCTGAGATCTGCCAGCAGTTTTATTCCAGCCTATTATGTCCCAAGGCTTTATAACTCTTTTAAATCAAACTGCTACATAATTACAGTGCCTGAAGAAAAACCACTGTACTTCTGTGCTCCAAGTTAATTTCCTACTCCTTATAAAAAGCCCTTGAGCTATTTTAAATGCACTGAAGAGACAGGTATCTTAAGTGGTGAGATTTATGAATGTCAAAGCCCTGCACAATTTAAGATTAGTACTACCCATTTTATCCTGGCAAGGAAAGATCCTGCCATGACTAGGTATGACAGCTGCATCGTAGGCTACAGGAAGGAGGAACGCAGCACTGCACGTGACTCTCCTATGATGTTATTCAAATGAAAACAAAATGATCCTTCTGTTAATCCTCTCCATTATTTTTCCCCATTGAGAGAAGGAATTGAGGTGTCTGTGGAGTTTGCCCAGTGCTGTATGGTGTGTAGCATGCTGAGGCTATGTAGCAAATGAGAAATAGCTAGATCACCACACACGTTGAGTCAGCTTATGCAAAGTTGCTATTCTGCATGCTGTATGAAGGTCCTCAGAAGGTGACTAGCAGAAGTGAGTTGCTAGCAGGTGATAGCATAATGATTTTGTGAGCATCCATTAAATTTGCTGTAGAGTGTAAAGCATAGAAAATTAACTAAGTTAAATCCACATTGTTACTGGCGCTCTTTATAACATATTGTATATATTTCCTATACAGTCTGAAAAAAATAGTCAGATTTATATCTGCATTTTTTTTCCTTGTTCCCTGTTCAGTAATCTGTTCTTTCCATTCATTTATAGCTGATTTTCTTGTACAAATGGAGGGAAAACCAAAATGTTGCTTCTTTAAGTTTAGCTCTAAAATACAATATAACAAAGTAGTAAAGGCACAATTGTGGATATACTTGAGGCAAGTCCAAAAACCTACAACGGTGTTTGTGCAGATCCTGAGACTTATTACACCCATGAAAGATGGTACAAGATATACTGGAATTCGATCTTTGAAACTTGACATGAACCCAGGCACCGGCATTTGGCAGAGTATTGATGTGAAGACAGTGCTGCAAAATTGGCTCAAACAGCCTGAATCCAATTTAGGCATCGAAATAAAAGCTTTTGATGAGAATGGACGGAATCTTGCTGTAACCTTCCCAGGACCTGGTGAAGATGGATTGGTAAGTTTATTTAGAAAAATCCCATTTAACTGAAAAGCATTTCAGCTGTGTTTTAAGCATAAAATGGATGCATTGCTCAGGGAATGGAAGATAAAATTTCTGTATATCCAATTCTTTCATTCTTTGATCTCTAATCATGCCAAAATCAATAGCTTTCCTCTGCCACTGTTTCCCTATTT
>NW_008679637.1:0-5142 GCF_000695815.1 Acanthisitta chloris | reverse complement strand
AAGAGAGAAATAGGGAAAATTTAGAGAATTTGCAGCATTTTAGAGTAATGTCAAGAGGCATTAACTAGAAAAGGTTTTGATACTTACTGACACATGCTACTGCCACAGTAACATTGTTTTCAAATCTGAGAGCAAACACTGCTTAACATGCAGTTATGAAGATCAGACTTTAGATTCTTTCATTGATAAGAAAGATGCCTACAATATTGCTGAGAAAGCAAGGGAGTTTTTCCCTACTCTCTCTGCATGTGTTTTCTATTAATAACAGCAAGAATTATCTGTTTATGAAGGTGAGAACAGATGATCTTCATAATGTTAAGCTCTGTACCTTTCAGTATGTGCTAGAGTGCACCATTCCACCTATTAGAAATGCTTGAATAGAGAAATTCTGCTTGACACAAATGAGTCACAATGATGAGAAAGAACATGAAATACCTATCTGGTTTCTTTTTGTAAGTGTAGATGTACAAATTAAACCTGAAGTGTAGCAGTTAAACTACAGCATTTTCCTTGCTATTTGTTTCTGCAAATCACTAATCATTTACAACCTGTAAAAAATTCCTGAACCTCTCACAACCAAGTAATCCTTCCTTTTGAATAAAATATAAAGAACATTATTATACTTTTACTTCTATGTAGTAGATGAATCTGTTTGTCACAGAAATATGATCATTTAGGTTGGAAAAGACCTTTAAGATCATAGCATCTAACTGCATTTATGTAACTGTATAACATTTAACTTCACAGCTGTATAATGCAATTAAGAAGAACTTAAAAAAAACCAACCTCTGTGATATCTTAACTGTACAGCCAGTAAAGATGTGGATCTCCTATACTTGAAACAGGCCAGCTGAATATCATGATAAGGAATGTCCTCACCACCTCCATCCATTCAAATGATGATACATGTGGATAACCCATGGCTATCATCATCTATAAATAAACATTTCAGCAGCAGAGCTGGGATAGAAGCACAGCTGATAACAGGAGAGGAAATTTCTCTTCTCTTCCTGCCAGCTCCCGGTACAGGGATGCTCCTCTCACCAAGCACTTCCCTATATCATTTACCTTTGGGAGGAGTGTCTCCAGCTGCTCCACAACTTGTAGCTATAAAGGCAGGTATCTAGGGAGAGGGAAACCTATGTAACAAAGTTAGCTGGGCTGCTACTTACTCCTAAGGAATGGTCTTCATGGGATGACCCAGTCTGTGCCAGGCTGAAATTAGTGCATGGAAGGGAGGAACTTCGGGAACTTTTCCAAACTTGTGATTGCAAGGTTGCAATTCCCTTCTATTCTCAGTTGTTGACTGTGGAAACACATCTTTGGTAGGAGGCACATGGCTCAGAAATCCACCAAAAATACGTGCTTGGCCACCAGACTCTCCCAGGAGTCAAAATATTAGCTGCCCCTCCAAATGAGTTCAGCCATACAGCCATTCAAGCATGGCAGCAGTTAAGGAGCAACTTTTGTCCTCCTTGGCCTGGACAAGAATCCAGAAAGCCTGAACTCAATATTATTTTAATGGAGGGAATTTCAGAAGGACTCATAGAACGAAGTCTACCAGTTGGTCCTACCTTTTAAAAGTTTCTGGACTTCTTTGCTTCCTATTGGAAGTTCTTCTATCGCAAAAAACCCAAACCAAATCCCAAAAATGCTTATTACAAACTTAATGCAAATGCTTATTACAAGCTTCAGGCAAAAATGCTTAAACCAAACAAAAGTACATCAAAAGTAAAAATTCAGCATCCTCCAAGTTTCTGAAATATTTTTATATCAGTTAACAGAAATGATGATAAAGATGATTTCAGGAACAGAAAGCTCTTTATAGAGAAACAGCAGGAAAATGCATAAAAATTACAAACAATGCTCAGAGATCAACCATAGCAGATATGCAGAAGGACAAAGTCTCGTTACAGACATGGTTTGAGAATATCAGTTTGAACAGGCTGCCCAGGGAGGTCATGGAGTCTCCCACTCCAGACACATTCCGGCGTCACCTGCTCTTGGTGACTCTGCCTCTGCAGGGGGGTTGAACTAGATGATCTCCAGAGGTCCCTTCCAACTTAAACTATTCTGTGATACATCTACATCTGAAATACTATTTATTTGAATGTTTTTACTGAACTCAGGCTTACATTAGTAATGCTTTTGACTCCTCCTTCTCTCCTCACAGAACCCATTTTTAGAAGTGAGAGTCACAGACACCCCCAAACGGTCCCGCAGAGATTTTGGCCTTGACTGTGACGAGCACTCCACAGAGTCTCGATGTTGTCGCTACCCACTGACGGTGGATTTCGAAGCCTTCGGATGGGATTGGATTATCGCTCCTAAGAGATACAAAGCCAATTACTGCTCCGGAGAGTGTGAATTTGTGTTTTTACAAAAGTATCCCCACACCCACCTGGTGCACCAAGCAAACCCCAGAGGCTCAGCAGGCCCTTGCTGCACACCCACCAAGATGTCCCCCATAAACATGCTCTACTTCAACGGCAAAGAACAAATCATATACGGCAAGATACCGGCCATGGTTGTAGATCGCTGCGGGTGCTCATGAGATCCCCATCACACCCAGTGCTTCAGAAATTGTGGAAGATACCAAAAAAAGCAAAAAAAAAAAAAGTTATACCCCCTCACCAGTCTTTCAAACTGTGAAGTTACGTACACTAGGCCTTGCCGACCTACTGTGTGCTGTGTGCTAGGGCCATCGTACAGATTTAGCACAGCACCAGCTCCAGAACGTGAACTGAGGACGATAGAGTTACCTGACAGTTGGCTTTGAGCCAGAGAAGGAGAAAAGCTACTATGAAAATCACCGGATTTAACTCATGAAGTTCTTACATGATGAGGGAATCAACATATTTGGTCACTCAGATGTAAATTCATACACAGGTTTCAGTACACGTTGGTAACCAAAAGCAAGCTCCTTCTCACCCGAGGACAGAAGGAGCAGGCTTTTAAGTTCATTTCTTCACAGCTTCACTTAATATCATATTTACAGGAAAATATATACTGGTAGCATATACACCACTATACAATACCACCAGAATCATCCTTAAACACTTGAATATATAGTGCAGACTTGTGAAATGTATTGGATGAAATTCCACATAAACGGACAAATCCTGAAATTAGGGATGGCATAGTGTATTTAGCATGTTTCCATTCCTTTTTCTCATTAGTATGTTAGTAATCAATGGCAATGGTGCTACTTAAGCAGGCTGAGTAAATAGAAAGATAGTTATACAAGTGAAAGAATTTAGGCTTAATGATGAATTTGCCCTATTCCTCAGGTACACTATTCAACATTCGCAAGAAATAGGCATTTTTTAAATGAAAGGGAATAGTTTTATAGATGTAGTAAAACAGAAGGCAGCAGAGAAGTCTAACATTCAAATCACAATCCCACATTTTAACCTGCCTTTGCAACATTACCATTTGCACTACGGTAAACCAATGCAAATAGTTGGTTGCTACAGATATTGTTTAAAAACCACTTTGATAAAACTGACTTGTGTAATATGTATGCATCAATATTTTGTAAATAAATGTTTATTTTTTAATCACTGTTGGTATATGTTCATCACAACAAAATAATTACTTTAACCTGTACTTTAGTTTAATAAAAATACCCAATATTCTCTTCACAATTTTCTGGAATTTAACACAAATAATATGTAGGAACAATGCAACAAAGCAAAAAATATGTTGAGAATTATACTATATTTTATATGTTTTTTACATTGGTATGAGCCATCTGAGGTAAATGATGAGTGTTGACATGTTTATAAGGTTTTTAGGGTTACTGTTTTTATGGTCATTTTGATCCACGATTGAATTTCCATACTTTGACTGTTATGTCCATAAATAATGATACTGCAAAAGATTGCTATTAAATGCATTTTATTATATTTAAAAGTTTGCAGCAAAGTATTATCTGTATTTGAGTAAACATAGTACATGGATTTTCACACAAATTCTGTACATTTTCCTTATAGTAAAAGACTGTCAATTGAAATTAAAAAAATCTATTTACTATAAAGTCCATTTCATTTCACATGTGAAATAACTGATAAACCAGGTGTTTGTCAAGACAACACAAAAGTTAAAACATCTTCATGTTAGTATAATGCACGTTTTTGTTATATATCAGAACTCAGTTTTGAATTTTCCTTTGTGTAAAATCACCCTAACAATTGCAAAAATGCTTGATTTTCTTTCCCTTCTTTTTTTATATATTTACTGCCTAGGTGATAAATATTTTGTACTGAGTTTTTTTACTTTTTTAAATTTGTATGTAAGGACATTAAAACTGAAAGTCTGAGTGATGAGGTTGGAAACTTAAAAGCAAACAGATTTTCTGCAGTTTCTTTTGAATGCTTCAGAGTTTTGCTAAAGCTGTGTCTCAGCATCCAGCAGATGTTCAGCTCCTCCTGATGCAGTTCAGCAGAGCAGGTCTCTGGGGCCCTTAAATACACTTTCAATTTAATTTCCCACAAAACACCATCAGATTAAATAAAAATCTGAAAACTCTTGGAATACAGACTCTTGGTGAAGCCACAAGAAAAGTACAACACAATTCCCCTCTCCAAAAAGCAGAGTCACAGAATTAAGGGAGAAATGTTATGTTTGTTCAAGTTAACAGCATGAGTTCCACTGGCTTTAAGGGAGACCAACACGTTGCCCTCTGACTTTTAACTCGTGACATTCAGGCACCAAGTAGTCCCTTCCTGCTCATATGAACTATCAATAGCATCTCCTTGCATGAGGCATACCAAAAGCCTCTTAAACCATCCAGAGACTTCAAATTAACTTCCATCCTATACCCTGTAGATAGACATTCACTCGCGTTAACTGGGTCAGTTCATATAGCAACAGCTGCAGAGATGCAGCGGCATGGATTTTGGAGCTGATAGCCAACAAAATATATTCCCAGTCTGCACCAAAGTCCTGTTACAACACCTCCAGGACTATTTTTACTCATGATAGCTAAAGTTAATGCAAATTCAGTTATGTCCAGATAAGTGACATCATTGTCTCCCTAGTAATAACAGTGCCCTGCACAAAAGCAGTGCACAAGTGATCAGTGAAAACAAAATTAAACCAAACCCAAGAATTATAGAATCAACCAGGTCGGAAGAAACC
>NW_008679636.1:5809-10969 GCF_000695815.1 Acanthisitta chloris | reverse complement strand
CTCACATCAGAGCCAAAACCTTTCACTGAGCTGCAGTGTGTGAGAAGTTTGAAATCCAGACAGCAACAGGATGGAGCAACGACAGCTCTACCCTGCAAGGGAATCAGCACAAGGATCCAGAATTAAAAAGACATCTATCCTTCTTAGAAGAACCTGTATTTCCTCTCCACTAGCAGCAGCTGCAGCCTCCATGTGTGTCTGGAAAATACCTATCCAGAATTCTCAGTGCTTGCTCCTCTCACCTGCAGTTGGGAGCACTGGGGTCTGGTCATGTTCCAGTTTCTGGGGTCACTGGGGCCTGTTAATGCTTCAGTTCCTGGGGTCACACCAAGGAAATGAGGGCTGAGCTATGCAAAAGAGATGGAAAAATGACTGAAGTGATGTCTCTCTCCTTGTTACTGGCTTCAAGGATGGATTTCAGGTGTCTCAGCTGCTGTTTCAGCCTCTCTGCAAATCCAGGAGGAAAATTCTGCATTGGTTCTGGGCAGGATACAAACAGAGATGGAAGAAAAGAGTTGGAACTGAAGATTTAGTGTCTGTCACAAATGCTCAGAGGGAGGAAGAGCAGCCACAGAGGTTTTCTTCAGAGCATGAGCTCTAACACCCATGCAGGGACCTGAGAGATGTGAGTGAACCCTGAGAGATCTCTTTGCATTCCCATTTCCCTGGTGTTCCTCAGAGCAGCCACACTCTGCACACACAGCTCCCAGCCCAGTCCCTCCCAGAAGACAAACAGCCTAAATTGCCCTGATTTTAACCCCCCAAAAAGTAATTTTCTCTGCAGTATAACTCGGTTTATAATTCACTCTCTTGCAGAGCTGTGTTTAAACCACCTCTCAGCTGATTAGAAAGAAGGAAGCCACAGAGAAAAAGGCCAAATGTGTCACAAGGAATGTCCTCAGGGTCATATTATTTGGAAGAGAAGTTGCCTGGCTCCTATCACAGAGGAATCTCTTGTGGGAAGGAAAACATAATCAGTGCAGTATTGAATTTCACTGAAAGATTTATGATCTAATTTAAAGGCATAGGGATTTATTTGTTAATTGTAGTAAACAGCAAGTTCATTACCTTCAGCTTCCAAGGAAGCAGCAGATTGGAGGCAGGGGATAAAACACTTGTTTCATTCATTTGCAGGGTGGAAGTTAACCAGAGAGATGCCAAGAACTGAGAACAGGAACACTCTTACCCCTTGGCTCTCAATACCAACAGAACAGACAGGAAAAGAGGTTTTTCTTTTTGAAGAACCACCTGGTTCCTTGAAGCATCACACAGTGTGGTCCCTCCTGTTGTACAGATAGAGGCACAAACGAGGGGAATTAGGTTAAAATGAAGGTCCTCTTGGATTTTGCACAGAGTTGGAGATATCTGGCTATAATGGTCTGGCTGGAAAGTGAAGAGAACATCTGACAGGCTTGGATGGTTTGCAGCTCTTCTTATAGATGTGGACTTGGCAGCACCAGTTCCATCCCCTGCCATGGGCAGGGACACCTCCCACCACTCCCAGGGATGGAGCAGCCACAGCTTCTCTGGGCAACCTGTCCCAGTGTCTCAGCACCTCACAGGGAGGAATTCCTGCCCAAAATCCCATCCCTCTGGCAGTGGGAAGGCATTGCCTGTGTCCTGTCCCTCCAGACCTTTGTAAATAGTCTCTCCATGTTTCCTGTAGGTTCCCTTCAGGCACTGGGAGGCCACAGTGAGGTCTGTCTGAAGGTTTCAGCTCAGCTCAGAAGGACACTAAGCTCTCCAGGCTGTATCATAATGGATATATTCAATATAACTGTTCAATAGATGTTGTTTTGTCTGACTCAGAGCTGGATCAGGGCTCTGAGAAGGAGCTAGAAGGTGCTGTGCTGTTACAGATGCTGCAGCTCACACAAGGTATAAAAGCAGGATCTGCTGTGTTTCTATTTGTTGTGGCCTGTGGCAGCACCTGCATGAACTCTGACATTAAACCTGCCCAAACTCTGTCACAGCTCATCAGGTGATGTTCACAGAACAGAGGAAAGACAGGATGCAGTGAGAAGAAATGCAAAGGTTGGAGGGTACAGGAGCTGCTGGTCTGAAACTCAGCCCTGGGAGTGTTCCAGGCCAGGTTGGATGGGACTAGGAGCAACCTGGGCAGGGAGTGGAATGAGATCTTTTAGGTCCTTCCAACCCAAACCATCCCATAATTCTACGATTCTCTGCCTCCAGCTCTCCCTAGCTGAGTATCACTGCCATAAAGCACTGATTTCTTGAATCCTCAACCATATCAGCTGCAGAAGAAGATATGAAGATAACCATCATTTGATTGAAAGTATCGATTAAGTGGAAGTGCCTGAGAATGTCCAGACACACCACAATCGAGTCAAGCCTTTTAACACAAATCCCAGGGGAAACAGCTCAGATTCTCAACTGAAAAGAGTCAATCAGAAAAATTATTTCATTTAAAGAAAGATGAAAAAAAAAAAAAACCCACAAAGAAAAGAGTTTGACTTCTGGTTTTGGATCTAAAACCTCTTGATAAAGCCTTGGGGAACCAAATCTGAGGCTTTGAGGCTGGAGAGAAGAAAACTAAGTCCACAAGGAAACAAATGAAAGAACTATGAATATTCTATAAAGCTTTTCTGCAGGCCAGAAAGTCAGTGAAAACAGTGTTGGCAAGTCCTGATTGAACCATCTCCTCCCAGGGCCCTTCTTTGGTCACGCAAAGCAGCTCAGCTGCCCCTGCCCAGGGGTCACTGCAGGTGAGCAGCACTTGGCCAGTGCACCACTGCTCATATCACCTTGCACAGCCTCTAAAATATTAACCTGCTCCAGAGATTTCCTCTACTCCCTCTCCAGCCACGATTGCTTCACCTGCAAATGAAGCTGGTGAGGAGTTTGCTAAGTGGGTTAAGAAGCCACGTCGTGTTTTCCTGCACCTCCTGTGGGCAAAACTCACTGTCCCCTCTGGATTCTAACCATTGTCAGAGGATCAGAGGATGGTTTGGGTGAGAAGGACCTTAAAGCTCACCCAGTTCCACCCCTGCCATGGTGGGCAAAAGTGTTCCAGGCCAGGTTGGATGGAGCTTGGAGCACCCTGGGCTGGTGGAATGTGTCCCTGCCCGTGGCACTGGATGGGATTTAAGGTCCCTTCCCACCCAAACCATTCTGGGTCTCCCTGAAAAAAAAGCCATTTATTGCTGGGGTGAATATTTACTGCCAAACAGAATTCATTTAAACCCATCAGCATCCAAACAGAGGCAGAATCTGGGTGGAATCAACAGGTCTCATTATCCAGAGGCTTCAGATCCCTCACATGAGATTTCTTTTGTTTTCCAAGATAAATCATCAAAACAGAAATTTGCATTTCTTCCCCTTCTCCCCCTACACATCATTTTATTATACTTGTAGATGTTGTGCACTTTGCTCTGTGAGAAAGGAAAACAACACAGCTCTGTGATCTCTCTGGATGGTGAGGGATGACTAAATTCCTGTGTTTCAAACAGAGCTGCTTTGATCTGAGCACAAATTGGTTGGTTGTCTCTCTGGATCTTTGGGAAGGATTCCTAGCAGTTCTCTGGGGAATTACACCAAGCTTGGGCTGTGTGTTTAATTGCATGGATCAAGTGAGCACATTCAAGTGCTTATGGACCCTCAAACCTCTCCACCAGCACTGCCCAAAGTGTCTCTCATATCTCCTTTCTCACCACCTGAGTCCTCCCAGCACTCTGCCCTCACTTGGGGCTGTCAGCAGGTGTTTGTCCTGAGGCTCTGGACTGGCCAGGGCAGCTCTGCTGCTCTCAGAGCTGCTCAGACACACAAGGGCAGGAAAAGTCTCCTTGAGCCCCTGGATGTGAGGAACCACAGGCTCCATCCAGGTGTGAGGCTGGAGCTGCACACAGCCACAGCTTCTCTGGGCAACCTGTGCCAGAGCCTCAGAGGGAGCAATTCCTTCCCAAAGTCCCATCTAAACCAGCTCTCTGTCCATGTGAAGCCACTGCCCCTTGTCCTGTCCCTCCAAGCCCTTATCAATAGTCTCTCTTCATCTTGGTGCCTCCTCTGGACTTGCTCCAACAGCTCCATGTCCTTCCTGTGCTGGGACCCAGAGCAGAGCAGAGTGGTGGATCTTTTCTCCTGCCTCTGCTCTGTCCCTTCCTCCAGCCTTGATGATACTAGGATTCTGTAATTCTCCTTCCCCACCTCTAAGCATCACCACACTAACACCTCTTCAAAAGCCTAAGGATCTCTGTCAGGGTGAAGTTGTCTGGTTGCACTTTGTATTTTAAGCAGCTCAGAGGAGAAATCAGACAAAGCATTTTCCCCTCCCTCTGTACAGTCTGTTTCACTACCACATCCTCCTTCCCTAACACCTTCATCTTACCAAGTTTCCACAGAGGCAAATGAACCTTTCCACATTTTCTGTGCATTATTGCTGTGAATCAAACAACCACTAAATTCAAGCTTTGATCAGCCAAACTGAACAAACACCACAGAGAAACCATCACATTGTCCAAGCACTTTCGACCCTTCACGTGTTTAATTTTTGATTTGGGTTTTTTTTTCTTCTCTCTTTTAATTTTCAGCAAGAAAACCTTCAGCAAAACAAACCCCACACCTCTGCTCAAGTGTAAATTAATTGCCAGCAATCTTTTCAACACTCTCCCAACTCTTCACGTCGATCTCAGCTGGTAATAGATGTTCTACATCCTTTGGACTTCTAGACTCCCTTTCATCTGCAAATCTCAAAGTGCTTAGCAAAGGGCTAATTAATAAGTTCCAGTGTAGCTCTCAGGGAGGGAGGTAAAGGTGATGAGTAGAAGTGCTAATATCCTTGCAAAAATCAATACAGAGAAATTCTCTAGACACTTTGGGCAATTGTTAGACCCCTGAGAGTTCTTCTGCTCTTTGGCTGGAGATAGGAGCTTTGCCCTTGCTCCGTGGGGGTGATGTGAGGGCAGCATCTCTCAACACATGAGGCTTTGCAGCTATTTTAGGGTCTCTTGAAATATCTGCATTAAACCAGGAGATTCCCAAGGAGCCACTGAGAGAACATGAACACAAAGGAGATGATTCTCTCCAGCCAAACAAAACATTTCCAGCCACGTGAAGAAAGTGAAGATTGACCTCAGCATGTTTTCCTGGACTTTTGCTGCCAGCCAAGAGCTTCACACACTCTCCTATGGATCCCAATGGATG
>NW_008679636.1:0-5782 GCF_000695815.1 Acanthisitta chloris | reverse complement strand
GATTCCTTCAGATATTTTTAGGCAGCAAGGTGGGATTCAGCACACAGAGCTGTGTCAATGTGACCACTGTGGGAACAACTCTTACTCAGCTGCACTGACTCCTCAGCTCTGCCTGGTTACTCCACATGCCAAATTAAAGCTATTTAATATTCAGAATCTCAGGACAAACACCATTGTCTCAAGTGTCAGGGAGGGGAATGAGGAAAAGTCAAACCTGGAGGCTGAGTTAAGAGTTGTATAATAGAAATGAAGTATGATAATAATAATGAGGAAAAGGAGAGAGAGAAGGGCTAAACCCAACAGATGAGTGATGCCCAGTGCAGCTGCTCATCACCCACTGACTGATGTCCAAGCTGTCCCCAAGCAGCAACCAGTGCCTCCCACACAGCTCCCCCAGTTCATATACTGGACATGATGTTTCATGGTCTGGAATATCCCTCTGGCCAGTTCAGCTCAGCTGTCCTGGCCATGCTCCCTCCTCATTCATCTCCTCACTGCCAGAGCACAGGACACTAAAGTTCCTTGGCTGAGGGTAAGCATCACTCAGCCACAACTAAACCATCAGCAGTTCTATTCTCCTAATGAACCCAAAGCACAGCACTGCATTAGCTACTAGCCAGAAAATTAACTCTAGCCCAGTTGCAAGCAGGACAGGACTCTTCCACCAGCAAGAATTCCCATCATCTCCTCAGCAGAATGAGTACAGAACCAGCACCTTGTGCTCCAAGGGAGTTAGCTGTGTCCTGACCCAGCATTTCCAGCCTGGGTTTGGTTTACAGCCTCCCTCATCCCCTTCACACCTCGGGATCCCTTTCAGAATCAAACCTCCCTCGCTCAGTGGTTGCAGTTTCCGTGTTCTCACTAAAATCAGTTCATCAGAGCCCTCAGTGGTTCAGGCCAAATGGGGAGTGACAGCTGTGAGTCTGTGGAGGGAGCCTGGTTGTCATCTCTGAGCTCTTTGCCTCGCTGACGATGCCGTGGGCTAGAAGACTCTCCTGTCACTCCCAATCTCCATCAGCTCTGAGCCACAGATGCCCAAGATATTCACAAGAGATGACCCTTGGAGCCCTGCTGAGGCAGGAGAAGCTTCTCCAGTTGTTGAATGCAGAAAGTCTCTGTTGAGAACAACGAGGCAAGGTGCAAACCAGCTTCACACATGCATCCCAAACGTGTCCCCTGGCATGGGGAGGGGTGGCAGCTCCTCATGCTCTCCTGAAGGACCATCTGCCTGAAGGTTTGGGATCACCACACTGATGTCTCCAGCCTGGAGGGGCTGCAGATGAGGACTACAGGCTGTACCCATCATTTGGAGCATAGCTTCTGTGATTATAGCTTGGCCCAATACTCTCACCCTTGAGGAGGATGGAGATCTGTACCACATGCTCTATAGTGTCATGGGATGTGAAGGGCTTGGGATGGAGCTTAGAGATCACCCAACCCCATCCCTGGGCAGGGACACCTTCCACTAGACCAGATTTCTCAAGGCTCATCCAATCTTTGAACATTGCCAGGGTTGGGGCAGCCACAGCCTCCCTGGGCAACCTGTGCCAGTGTCTCACCACCCTCACAGGGATAAAACTCCTTCCAAATATCTAACCTAAATTTCCCTCCTTCAATTTCTCCCCATTGCTCCTTGTCCTGTCCCTGCAGCTCCTAACCAAGAGATGTTTAATGTTGCCTAATCCATTCCTGCCTTATGGGATCTCTTGTCTTTACCCAGCCTCTGATTTTCATGCTATTCCCAGGACTTATATTATCTTTGAGACCTCTAATTCCTCTGGAATTCACTGGAACTTGACTGATGGGTTCAGACACGCTGATGGACAGGATCAGCCAGACATGTGCATGGGCAGCCCAAACCCATCAGCCTCATTGTCTTAGAAACTGGGCTAGAGCCTCTGCAGAGACTCCTCCAAAGTCCAGAATTCCTATTTCAGCAGAAATTACCATGTGACAATTCATTTCCATGATGTAATACTTCATTACACAGAAATTCTGTAAGACATCAGCTCTCTAAAAATATTCCCTCATTTCACAGAAGGAATTATGTTCCAGTTTATATTGGTTTTATTATTTCCTCATGATTTCAGGCAACACTTTTCTCCCAATGGCACAGCTGATGGGGCATCATAGAAGAGTTAATGCAGTCTGGTTTTTAGGGGGTTTTTCACATCATTAAGTGCTGCTGCTATTCAGCACTGATTGAAATGTCTCATGTCTCTCTAGATGAGAATCTCTGCAGCTTGGTGTAATCAAACAGTTTGACACTTCACAGCATAAACAGGAGATATTTGGATGTGGAAAAGATGGGAGATTCAATCAGTGCTAAGGAACTGCAGCACTTACTGCAGTGGGAGTTGATTGCATATTCATTAAGGGCAGTGTCTGCTGAGGTTCACTGTGGACAAACAGTGAAATGCCAAATTGTCAACACAATGCTCAGCATCTCTGTTGGTCATGGACAGTGGGATCAGAGATCCCTCAGCAGGTTCTCTGACCACCCCAAGGGTGTGGGGTAGTCCCAGCTGGAGGGAAGGGATGGGACACCCAGAGGGACCTTGACTTGGGGTGCACAAACCACACAATAAACTCCAAAAGGGACTTTGAGAAGGAAACCTATAGATAACACAATTTCCCAACCAATCTCAGCAGGAGAGAAATACCAATCCAAGCTCCAGCTCTCAGAGGTAACAGCTGGCAGGAAAACACATTCCAAGCTCCGTCAGAGCAAGTCAAGACTTCAGGGCAGAAAGGAATGAACATGAGCTCTGCTTTTCTGCATAATCCAAACCATTGGTTTTGCCTGAATTACTTTGGATTTCAACTGGAAAATATCTTTCCAGAGGAAAAAAAAAAAAAAAGAAAAAAAAAAGTGATCTTTTCAACTTAAATATCACCAGAGCTTGAGAATCCAACAGTTCCCATGGAGAATTGTTCCAGAGCTGATTAACCTCCGTGAAACATTTATGTTTTACTTGTAGTTTAAATCTGTCTGGTTTGAATTCCACGTGCTTGGGCTGCTCTGCCTGTGCCTGGTAGGCTGAGGAGCCCATCAAACTTTCATGGCCCACACTCTAAAACCTTTGGAGTATCCAAGTCTTACATCCTGACTCCTCTCCCTCCTCTGTTTCCATGGCTGAGATCCAATTCCCAAGGCTCTTAGCAATTCCTTTGGCACAAGGTGGTTTGGTTTGGGGTTTGTTTGGGTTCTCTGAGGGGAGAGAAGATGTTCCCCACGCACTAACAGATTCCCACTTTGACTTTTCATTCCCATCCTGGTTTGGTTCAGTCTAAACATCTCGTTTTAATAATTCAGATCTGCTGAATTACATATTCAACTCCAGTTCATGTAGCAAAGAAATGAAACTCACTTCAAAAGGGGAAAATCAGGTTTGAACAGTAAAACCAGCCAGATTGGAACAGTTTCAACCTCCTTCTTCATCTTTCCCTCTATGTTGAGTAGGAAGACAATTAACCAAAGGGAAGGGAAGGGAAGGGCAGAGGAAGGACAGAGGAAGGACAGAGGAAGTTGAGACATTCACTTTGAAGCCTAACAAAGTTACAGCTATCAAATATTCACATATTGCCCATCAGCTACTTCTGTGAACAATTAGTGGTGATTAAGAGGTTGGTATGAAGCATCTGTAAGAGGTTCTTGAAGAAATGTCTTTTGCTGCACAGAAACTCCACCCCTGAGTCTCAGGAGGCCTTGAAATCACACCCTCTTAAGTGGCTGAGTCTCCTCCTGCTCCCACAAGGGCCTAATTGCCTGATTATTGATCATCTCCTGGAAGCAGAGGGAAGATGCTCTCTCAGGGAGTTTGCCATCTGCCTGTCTCGTTCCCCACGTGCCTCCTCCCTCCCCCAACTGTCTCCCCAAATGCAAACACATATGGTTCCCTCTCAGTGCAAGGCCCTAAAAGGGTTGCAGACACAGATGGCTCTGGAGAGGAGCACAGTGGGGTGACAGCTTGGGTTTGCCTCTCCTCTGGAAGTGTTGGCATCATCTGCCTTGTATCACTGGGTCTCTGTCCTCCTCTTGTGGTGCCTGAGATGCTCCTGGATGTCACTAAGCTTAGAGTCTTGGAATCACAGGGTGATTTGGGTTGGAAGGACCTTAAAGATCATCTCATTCTATCCCCTGCCCTGGGCAGGGACACCTCCTGGGCTGTTTGGAGCCCAAGCTCCTCAAGATGGGAGGGATTTCATCTTCACCCCAAACATTTCTCCTCCTGTTAGTGGAGCATCATCTCACACCTCTATTTGGACTCTTCACTCCAAAGCTAACTGAGGAGGGATCTGTTCAAGACACTGTTTTTCAATTACTCTGTGCTCCCTGCAGCTCTCCCATTTCCAAGAAGAAAGTCTTTGGAAGGATTAGTTCCACCACAGGCTTATTGTTTAGAGCTAGGTGGTTCTCAAGTGTGTGTAAGAGGAAGATTAACTTGCTCTGGGCTTCAGCACTTCACTGGGAGCCTCAAGCTGCTGCCCCCAACCTCATGCACAGGAGCAAGAAACAGATGCCAAGAGGAGGATTTGGGGTTTATTAGTGTGTTAGCCAAATGGCAGATAAAACTTGGAGAATTTAAGAGCTGTGCAGTGTGAGCTGGTGTTGTCATAAACTCCACATTCCTGGTGCTGCTGGTAGAGTAAGAATCCAGTCAGGTCCCTCTGAAGTGCATTCAAAGGTCACATCAGGAGATATTACAACCCTTCCCTGAATATGTACAGCTTAGATCACAATTTGGACACAGCTAACTCTCCCCACTGACCCAGATGACAGGAGGGATAGAGCATTTCAGCACTTTGTAACTCATTTCACAGAGGCCTCAGGCACTTGGGATCCCAAATCATTTCTCCAAGACCACACACAGCAACTCTTCACAGGCACAGCAACCAAATCTCCCAGCCCAGCAGTGCTTCAGTCCCCAAACACTCTTCTCCTCTCCACAAACCTCCCCAGCCCTCAGTTATCCAACTTGCCCAGCTGCTGCTTTCCACTGCTCCTTGTGTTTCGAGGGGAAAATGAAGTTGTCAGACTTCAAATGGTCCTTTCATTGCCTCAACAGCTCAGCCAAAGCAGCTGTGCTGTTTGGAAACCTCTCCTGAAGGTTTAACATAATTGCCTCTCTGAATAACAATTTCTCCAGCCCCAGAACGAAGCTCCAAAGTGAGAATCTGGATGTGGCCACAATCCCCTGACACCAGAGCTTGAAATGAGGCACAAGGGACAGGTTTACAGCAGGAAAGCTCCAACCCCAGGACTGTTCCCTCTCTCCCCCTCCACTTTTTCACTCCACACACTGAATACTAACCAGCAATCCAACCATCCTGCTCTGCCAACTCCAAGCCTGAAGCTTTAACTCCTCCAGAGTTTAACTCCTTCTGCAGCTCTTGGCCTTCAAAACTAGTTCTCCTGCTCTTTAGAGGAAATTATGCACTCAGGATCATGACTTATACCCAGAATATTGTGCCTTTTAGCCTTCAGGAAGACATGTCAAGTAATTGCTGTGCTCTTAAGTCATCACTGAGCACCTTAAATATAGAGGAGATTAGCTCATGCATTTGAGACATGGAGTCCAGAAAAGGTTGTGGGAAATGGCCAAAAGACACTTTGCCTTGTTAAACAGGCACAGTTCTGCAGCCAAGAGGATCCAAAGGCTCCAAATCTTGGAAGAGACAGCACCAAGAACATGGTCCCAGTACTCCATGTGAGTTCCTGAGCCGTGAGCAGCTCCAGGTGGAAGGAATTCTGCTTCCCTGAGGCAGCCACAGCCTCCCT
>NW_008679635.1:0-3876 GCF_000695815.1 Acanthisitta chloris | reverse complement strand
CCACGACTTCTCCAAGGCCTCTGGATACCTCTGGAAACCTCCAGCTATTTGCCCATGTGCCACAGCTTCTCCAAGGCCTCTGGATGTCTCCAAAGAGCTCCAGATATTTGCCCATGTGCCATGACTTCTCCAAGGCCTCTGGATGTCTCCAGAGAGCTCCAACTATTTGCCTGCTCCCAGTTCTGTAAGGTACCTGCCCCGAGGCAGCGTGGAGTGGGACCCTCCTAGGGATGCAGAGGATGTCTGGGAATGTGGGATACCCATCTTGGTGGTCTGTAGGCATCTCCCAGGCTGACTACATACAAACAGCTAAAATCTGTGGTATTTTCATTCCTGTTTGTATGGAAAATATAATCCTAAATCTAGGCGCAGTTCTCCCCCACCCCAAGGCTGATTTAGGGGGGTGGGAGTGGTGCCTGGCTGTGCAAGTGTTTTTTTGGGTTTTATCCCGAAGGGAAGGAGCAGAAAGATGGGAGAGTGGGACAGCAATCCCCTCTGGCATATCCTGCCCCGAGCTGTGCCAAGCCAGGCCGGGCAGCTCCGGCACCGGGTGGTTAATCCCTCCTGTGAGAGCTTAAAAATAAAAATATATGGATTTATTCTGCATGGAAAAAGGCCTGGATCTCTGAATTCTGGGAATAGTGGTTGTTTTGCAGGAGGTGAAAATGACAGAAGGAAAACACCGACAAAAATAAACAGAATATTTAGAGCCAGTTGGACCAAACAGAGGAAAACTGATATTTTTAATTTGTTGCCTTTTTTTAAACCAAAAGCCTTTTTGGGAGTGTCGCTGATCCCCCCAATCCTTGATACTCCCCCAATCCCTAATCCCCCTCCAATCCCTGATCCCCTCAATGTGGTTTTGTGGCTTTTGCTATGAGTATTTTTTGGGGAAGAAAGCCACAGTAGCAATGTGCAGCTACAAGTTTTGGGGGATTTTGTTTGCTTTTCCCTTTTTCCGGTGCACAAACAGTGACTACATCCCCCTGGACACCCCCAGGAGATCCTGGGGTGTCCCATGTCCCCTGCCCATGGATGGCATAGAGCACCCCATGGCATCTCCCCGAGCTGCTGCTCCAATGGGATTCCTCTCTGGAACTTGTGCTTCCCCCTCCTCATTAGCAACCACTTAATTAGCATTTATTTCCCCCTCATTACTCCCTCCTATCCCTAATCCTCCCCCCCCCAATTCCCTAGGCTGAGGGAAGTTCAAAGAAGAGCTTGACCTAAATTCCCAGCCCCAAACCAGGCTGGATCCTGCGGCAGTGACCTTGCTGCCATCTCCCAGGGAATAACAAACTCTTCCCAGGATGGAAAACAAGAGGGATGGGAGCAGGCAGATTCCAGCCTCCATCACCAGGATTTGGAGGCAGGGATGGCCTCTGGATAGCATCCACCATGCTCATCATCCACATGAGGCCTGCACAAGGATGGGAAGCTCCTGGATCCACAGGCCTTGGGCTGGAAAACACCCTCCATGTGCTTCCATCTCCAGAAAACAAGGGATAGCAGCTATGCCAGGCTTGGGACAAGCTGGTGACCACACTGGGATTTATCCCAGACCCACAGAGAGATTTTGGGGTCCCAGTAAGGAGCAATCATGGATGCTGCTCCCAATTCCTGAGCCATGGAAAAGCTGGAGGCAAACAGGCATGGCCCTTCCCACGGCCTCGCGACCGGAGCCGGTGTCTCCCGTTCGTTAATGAGATTATGGATAATCGGGGTCAATCCAGTGCCAGGGGCTGGGGGAGGGACAGGGGCTGCTCTGCACCTCCTGGATCAGGAGCTTCCCAATCCCTCCTGGAGTGGGAACAGCTGTGGTTGTGTGGCACTGGGGCAGCACACTGAGGTGCAGGGAGTGAGGGGGGATGAGTATCCCAGGATGGCCACAGGAAGCATCCCAGGATGGCTGTGGTGCCACACATCCTGAGATGACCATTGGGAGCATCCTTGGGATGGCTGTGAAGAGCATCCTGGACAGCCACAGGGAATATCCAAGGAGGACTATGTGGAGGATCCTGGGATGACCATTGGGAGCATCCCAGAATGGCTGCAGTGTACATCCCAGGATGCCAGAATGCAGCAAGCATCCCAGGATAACTGTGAGGAGCATCCTGGAATGACCATTGGGAGCATCCCAGAATGGCTGCAGTGTACATCCCAGGATGACTATGGGGAGCATCCTGGATTCTGGGATGCAGTGAGCACCTGTGCATGCCGACTCTGCCAGAAGGAGGTGTGTGCTGGTTTGAAAGCAAACCGGTGAGAGACTCCAAGTCACAAGTACAATGTAATAGGGAAAACAAAACAACAATAAATGCAACAGTACAAAAAACAAAAAACCACTGACAGAGTCAGAAAGTAACCTGCCACCCTGTCAGTCAGGGTGTAGTAGTAGTCCGATTGAATGGTGGCTGCAGTCCTCCTGGAGTGATGGGTTTGTTGGAGCAGTGCTCTTTTTTTTGGGATGGGATTAAACAAATCAACACGCCATCAAATTCCCAACTGGAAAGAAAACTCCCATTTCCTTTCTGAATTTATTCATTTCTTTATTAAAGCCTGATACAGAGGTGGGAGAAGGGAAGGGATCAATCCCAAATGACTTATTCCAGGCACATGATTCATAAAATTAAACCAACACAAACATGAGGCAGCACAGCCCTAGGTGCTCTCCCCCCTCCACTCCTCCCTGCTGATTTGGGGGTCCAAAATGACCCCAAAATGATCAAATCTGGAGCCTGATCCAGTGCTCTGTGCCCTGGTTGGGCCCAACCCTTGGGGCTGAGCAGGGCAGGATCAGCCCTGGCAGGGGCAGGGGGATGCTTGGCTGGATTGGGAGCAATCCTGATGGAAACAGGGCAAGATGTGGTCAGCAAGCAAGGGAAAAATCATGGAAAAGCTACATGGATTTACCTGAAACACTATAAAAATAAAGAGGAATGATACTAACACTAACTCATCAGTTTAATGATGTTGTCAGACTGGTCCATAGAGTTTAGGCCCTGACCAGGATCCTGTAAAATCAGCTTTCCTAGGAAATTCTAAACTTGGATATAATTCTCTAGTATATACACACACACACGTGGCCCCGTGGTGAGGGCACAACCAGCTTGGAAAATAAATTACACCCCCCCAGTAGCATCAAATATACAGATCACTCCTTGCAACTGCTATTTTTTTTTCTCGTTTTCCTCTTCTTTTTTTTTTTTTTTCATTTTTAAGGTGCTTTTTCACCCTTTTTTTTTTGAGAATTTTTGCTTGGCTCTAAGTGAATTCTACCTGCAGAAGCATTGGCATCATTATAAGTATTTTTGGGGTGGTTTTAGCATGATTATCTTCATTGCAAATATATAAATCCCCTCACTGGACTATTTACATCCTGATTCTGGGAGATGCTGGAAGTGCGGTGGAGTGAGTGGGACAGGGATGGAGATGAGGAGGGGTTAGAGGCAGGGATGGAGGTAAGGATGGGGATGGGGACAGGGTTGAGATGGAGATGGGGACAAGGATGGGGATGGGGACAGGGTTGAGATGGAGATGGGGACAAGGAGGGGATGGGGAGGGATCAGGAATTGGGACAGGGTTGTGGATAGGGACAGTGATGGGAATGGGAATGCTGAGTCCCCCAGATGCTTCACCCCTCAGGCAGGTGGAAGTTCATCTAGAGAGAGTGGCCAAGCTGGGAGAGGTTCCCCAGAGCTGGGGGCAATGGGGGAACCCCATCTTGCTGTATCTCCATCCCTGCCTTCCTCCTCCTCCCTCCAGGCCCTGGTGTCTTCCTCCAGCTCCTTCCCATGCTCAGTGCCCTGTGGTAGCCTTGGGGATGGGACAGTGACACATCTCACCTTGCCATGGGATGGGGGTGGCTCATGGGAC
>NW_008679634.1:16620-24973 GCF_000695815.1 Acanthisitta chloris | reverse complement strand
AAATCCTGAGATTTTTTTTTTGGCAGTTTGGTGCCAAATACTCTAACGTGTTAAAACCGCGTGTGTGTTTAGGAATATGTGTCAGTTTCTAGAAACAAAGCAGAAGGGGTTTGTTCTCCTTTGCTGTGGTGATTTTTAAGATGACGTTTGCTGCAAACGCGTGTTGGGTTTTGGGGAAAATTAATGACAATTAGATACTGAAACAGTGATTGAAATCCTTTAAAAAATCTAACCCTCAAACCCCTGCCCTTTCCCTATTAAAAGAAAAGAAATGGAGCTTTTCCTTACTTGCACAGTGAAGGCGCAGTCAGCATGACCAGGATGTCCAGTGTAATTATCTTTACGGATAAAATCTAGGGGCCAAAGGTTGTGAAGAACTTCTAGCATCCAACAACCATGTAAAACTTGCACCTGCTTGGATTGTAGTATTTGTGTAGAGAAGTGGATATCAAAACTGTTGGTGCCATTATTTCTTCCGTACAAATAATGCTGATGTACTTACTGATATTCTGAGTGCTTGGGGGATGAATCAGTCAGATAACAACTTTGAATGATTTCTGGAAGGAAAAAAAATATAATAAAAAATAAATAAGGAAAGATGCAAACTTTACAGGTCTTGGGTAATCTTTAATCAGTTGGTTTCATTGCTAGGAAGTAATTATGGTACCATCATACCAGAAGAGCAGTATGTCATCTGTTTGTATGTTTCATGTAAATTTGTGCTGTATGCAAAGTGCTTTATAGGTTATTCAAGAGTGTGATTTCAATAGTCACTTTTAAGCCTCCAGTTATATGTTGTTTTGTAAACATTGTCATCTCTTACAGCTTATTTACAGAAATGAAAATAAGAGCGTTAGTAGGGATTACTGTTGTCTTATTATTAAAAGCTTTTTGGGAATGATTGTAGTTCTGCCAGTCAGTGGAGCAGCTCTGCCTCCATGGCAGTGGTAGAGAGACACACTCCATAAACTGAGACTAACTATGCCAAAAAGATATTAGAGCATTCCAGTTTGCAAGAAACCCACTTTTTATTTCTTTGTTTAAAGTCACTGGCACTGAGAACTGAGAAGGGAGGAAGAAAATTGGTGTCATACAGAGTGTACATTAAGCATACTTGTCCAAGTCAGCTTTCAGCAAATACTGCTTCCATTCTTTCTTTTCAAAATTTTCAAAATAACTAGTGAAAACAATATAAATGCAGTTACCGTAGAGTAACCTGCTTTCGCACTGCTGCTTTTTTTCTTTTTGAAGTATGTGTTTTGCTATGCCATTCACAAACAGGAATACTGACAGTTTCTGGTAAAAATGAGATCAACTTTAAATGACTTTTTTTTTTAATGTCCACTTAGAAAAGTTCAATAATTTTAGTATTTATTTACAGTGTTTTTAGGCTAACATGTGAGTTCAGCAATCAGAATTATTATAATCTCATGAACAAGTGTTAGTATGCAGCTTTAAATTAAGTCACAGGGGTATGTTTTTCTATATTAAATAATCTTTTTCTAACCACTTCAGTTACTTCCCTACTGCTCTTACCATAAATTTCGTCCCAAAACTAGAGACAGTTGTGTCTGCATTTCTGTGGGATATGCAGAAAATTTTTCTTTTTCCACCAGTGAGAATGAAAAATGATGTATTTTGGACAGAGATTGTTAATATAGGCATGTAGATAAAAATGTGCACTTTTCCCTCCTACATTTTATATTAAAGCTACTGTTGAAATTCTCCTAATAGATTGTTTTAACAAAGGATAGAACTAATTTTTGATGTGTTTATATAGCTTTGTCTAACTCCTAGGGTATGTGAATATTGCAGTAGGCACATTGCGAGAGTGTGTTCAGAGCTATCAGAAATATTTCCTAAATTTATTTGACTTGAAAGAATGGTTTCTCTTTTTAAAATACAACCTCAGTTAACATTTGCAATTAATATTAAAACTGACTGAGTACTAATACTGCAGTGGAAGTGGATGGGATGAAGGGAGAAAAAGATGAAAGGGGCTGAAGGCAAGTTGTTGGCTTCCTTCACTTTGTGGTGTTCAGTACAGTCTTTTTTGTTTTTTGGGTTTTTTTTGGGTTTTTTTTGAGTGCTTTAGTTTTTGTTAATTTGCTTCCTCCTAGAGAAGTTTGTTATTTAGAGGTGTTTTTCTTGAGAAAACATGGAATTTTCCACTGAGTTTGTTTTTTAACTATCTGCCATGCTCATCATGAACCTTCTTGCACTTTACCTACGCAATCACAGGAGGTCAAGAAGGTTCTCTAAAGTTCAGATTTATCATGCGCACTGGTAAGGTGTGTGCCATTTTCTGTGAGGCTGGATAATGTCAGGAAGATTTAACATCTAACTTTCTCAGTTTGGTGTTGCAAACTGAACCCCGTAGGTACGCAGAAACCGCATGTTCTGCTCTTCCATTCTGTTGGTTATTTTCCACATAGTGAGGATTGTGGTTTTTTTTCCTAGAAGGATGCAATTTTTTTTTCTGAGTAATTCTTACAGTATCAAGAAATTGAATGAGTTCTGTCCTTCTTTAATTTAATAATTTTTCCCCAGTCTCTTCTGTAACTATATTGCCTGCCTGAGGGTACCAGCAACCTTAATTTCACTGTTTTATAACCCACAACAGTTAACACTTGACCTAGGTCATTAACAGGATTATCAGCAAATTTGTTTAAGCTTTTACTGACAACCTGAATTGCTTCAATAATATTTTGACTGTGCAGACAGGAAACTTCTTGTAACCTCTCAATCTAGCATAAAATTAATTTCTTGTGAACACAGCTACCAAAAGATCAATACGGTAAATCTACTTATAGTACTTGGTTTCAAATAGTGCCTGTTTTGGTTTACAGTAAGAAGGTTCCAATCAGCCTCACTTTTCAGTCTGTATTGGATTTGGAGATGCAGTTTCATCTTTTGTTCATTGATTACCATCTCAGGACTTTGAGAACTGCACAAATAAATGCACCGTTTTATCTGAGCTGGTCTCTGTTAACACTTAAACTTGCTAAAGACAATTTACTGTGCCTTGGTAGTAATGACAGCTCTTGGTGTGGTTTTGAAAAATGTGGTGCTTGCACATGGAGCAAAATGCCTGCCCAAGTCTTGCATGTAATTTTGGAAAAGGCTGGTAATACTGGGAACTTTTCAATAGAATCAAAAGAGGTTGCATGGGGAAATGCTTTTTACAAATCTTGCTTCACTGTATGTCAGGTATCATTAGGTCAGGGTAAGTCTTCATTTCTCTTGTCACGATTCCTGCTTGTGCCTCTGGCTTGCAATTGGGGCTTTATCTGTGAAAGAAGTTAAAAGTAGATTTAGAAGTCTTAATATGATACCTTTTAAAATTTAGTTTCAGAAAGCTCAAAGGCATGGGGGGCTAAAGGGCTGTTTTTCATACAGCTGTATCTTATTCAAAGCTTCTGTCCTTAATCCTAAGCTGTACGATTAGACAAATAATGAACATGTTTTAAAATTCACACTGCCGTGTTTTTAAAACCCTGTGCAATAGGAGAAGTAAGTTGGATAAATTCATCATTTTCTGTCAACATTTTTGATATTAGGCTCTAACATATGGAATAATTTATTTTCTTTTCTGTTTGTCACTGGACTTTCTTATGACTTAGTGCTGATTTCAGTGCAGCGTATTAAAAAGAAAAATCACTACATTTACCACAGCAAACTTAAAGCAGGTGTTTGAAATACAAAGATGTGCAAATTAGATACAGCAATTAATTCTTATTGCAGTTGATTTGGATACAACGTAATTTGCTACCCAACAAAGCAGTCAGGGCATAGAAACAAGTTAGAACTGTTCAGTACTCTCAGCCTCAGGAAATCAGGCTTCAGAGGTGCTACCAGAAGGGAAGGCATGAAACAGATAATAAACACACTAAGTTTAACAGTTGTTTATGTAAAATCTTTGCAAATCAGGAGTGCATTCTGATTGAACTTCAATTTTTCATTCCCATCTGGGAGGATATACAAATTAGTTTTAATTTTTTTTTAAAATTATTATCTGCTGGAGTTAGGTAAATTGCAATTAGTATGCTTACTTTTGATTCTGTTGGAGAACTTGGAAGTTTTCCTCTAGGAGCGTATGTAATTGCTCTTGTTCCTGTAATCCCCACTTGATGAAAGTTTAGAAATACGGATGCAGGTGTTCGTTTTCTTGTTTTCAGAGCTCTGGATTTTATCACCAGTGAGGGTCACTACAGAGCTGTTACCAAATACAAAAGTATGGTTTATAGATTTTTATGCAGAGCCTGAGTTAGTTCCATAACATACCTGTAATTCATGTAGGTACCACTCCTTTGTAGCTGCTGTTTGATTTATTATTTTTTTTCCCTGTAAAAAATATCCCCCCAAAACTGGAGCAATAATCATGTCCTTACTTTTGGTGAAGTTCAAAGCTCTACTCAGTGGAGCTATTGCAACACAGAAGGTAATTTTGATACTCTGGGGTGCAAAGTTGATTGGACTTGTCCAGAGGTGTTAGATAAATCTTTAGAGGTAGGGCAGAGGGCTTTCACTGCTTTTCTAAAAGATAATAATGCCAGCATCCCGGAGTTGTTTTTCTGGAGCCAAACATTTCCTTTCTTTTGCAAATGCGTTGTTAGATTTGTTGAAGCCAGCATCCCGGAGTTGTTTTTCTGGAGCAAAACATTTCCTTTCTTTTGCAAATGCATTGTTAGATTTGTTGAAGTGTTGTTGAAAATTGTGGAAAATATATTTATGAGGAGGAAAAGACTTGGCATAAGAGATGATACAGTGAAATGGAAGATTTTTTTGTTTACAAATGCATGTGGCTGCTGTTAAGCGATCCATTTTGCCAAAAATTCACTGCAGTGGTGTAAACCTTATTTCCATAAACAGCTTAGAGCAGCAGCTTTTTTTTTTTTTTTTTTTAAAAAAAAAAAAAGCACATTTAAATTGCTTTAAACAAGAACCAAAACTTTTAAAAGAAAATAGGTTAATTCAGAAGATTAGATATGAATTCCCAGTGGTGTAATTTTGAGAACAGAGCGTGGTAGCAATTTGTTGGGTTAGGACTGTATTCCCCAGCAGTAGTCTCGTGCTTCTTCGTTTCTTAGGTGCTTGATAAATCCTAGCACAAGTGCTTATTTTGCAGTGTGAGTATTCATTTTGCAGTGTGAAACGGATGTGAGATTAAAATTCAGTCCCTTAGACTGAAGGTTCCTTTCAAATTTCTGCAGTGAATGAATGAAAGAAATAAAGATATAGAAATAAAGATAATCCTGCCTGAAAGAAACCTTGGGATGGTGACAGCAAAGTTTCAGTCTGCAAGAGTGACGGATAGCCTGAGTGAAACACCAGCACGTAGAGCTTTAAATTTGCAGATGTTATTAAATCAGACACACTGTAAGCAGAAACGTTTGTGCTACTCTGCTTTCTTTTTCCTTTCTTTTTTCTTTTTTTTTTTCATTAAACTGCGTCCTGCTGTTTCAGGCAAAATATGGAGGAAAATCCCATTAATCTACTGGAAAAATATTGATGAAAGAAGAATAGCAGACCAAACGAACAGTGGTTGAAACTTGCTAGCAATTAAGTGAACAATAGGTTGAATGTTAAGGTTCAGTCGGGGCAGTTTAGTGTAATAAGGTGTGGGAATAGGGCCTTTTTAATTTTTTTTTATTTCTGGCAGGTTTCTCATACCATTTTTGTATCTATATTAATATAGAAAGACGTGCAGGGGTTACTTTTTTCTTTTTTTTTAACAAGAGTTAAACCTGCTAAAGTATAACTGCCTCACATGAAAGGGCAGTAATTAAAACTAAAACTTTTAAATTGGTGCCTAGGAATACATGGGTTTGTAGAAAGTCTAGACTGATGAGTTGCTATTTAAATAAATTATAATTAAAGCACAAATATATGTTTTGTAGTATGTTTTTTTTAGTTATGTGGTAGGTGTCCCACAAACTTTGTGCAGTTACAAATAACAATGAGTGGCATTTAGTTGCTGAGATGTTAGAAGGCAGCTAAAGGGGGTTTGCTCTGCTTGACTGAGAGGCAAAGCTTCTTGAGAGATCTTTTTTGGAGGAGGAGAGAAGGATTAAAGGAAGAGAATTGGTAGGCAGAGATGAAATGAAAGTTGGACGTGAATCTTGAAAAAATCAGACCAAAATCCAACCTTTCTCTAATTAGTGACAATGTTAGCAAGCCAGAATTTAGTACTGACAGTGATCTGAACACTGAGCAAAGCACAAATTAAGAAATTCCTTGCCTCCCTGAAAGTCTAAGCTTTGTTTATATTAGTAAGCTTCATGATTATGATTTACCAGTGGTGAATTTCAACAGAGGCTGCAGTTAAGACAGGGTGAGGCATTTTTACCATTCTATTTAACCTTTCTCTAATGGTGCTTTCTTTAAAAAAAGAAGAAAAAGACTAAAAAAAGCAAAGCAAGTTATGTCTGTCCAGCCTTAATGTCCACGACCAGCCATGGAGAACTCCGACTTAAGGCCTTTGTATTGAAACAGGTTTTGGGATGATGTGGGCTTTATCCTGCAAAAACTTTCCTCCCATGTACGATTTACCTTAGAGGGCAAATGTCCTAGCGGTGGTTGAGAGTTCAGTTCTCCTGGAGTATATGGTTGCAGCTATGGAAAACGTACTATGCTCACCTAAACTCTCTAAAGATGACCTAACTCTAGGGAAACCTCATCAGTTACTTTTGTTCCCAGCCTACCTACCCACCCTGCCCTGCAGCCTTTTTCTGATGCCTGTGCCTTTTCTTCTGTCCCTTCCTTTCCAGAGATCAGCATTCAGTCATGAAGTATAGAAGGCAAAGATGGTCTTTTACTATTTAGGAGGACTGTATGTCCATTCCTTTTTTACTAAATGCTGTTTACCAGAAGGGGGATGTTTTGATCCTGTAGATGTCCAGAAAAAAGAAACCGAAAAAGAATTATGTATTTAATGGCATTGCTTTTTCCATAGTTGGTTGGATACAAGGTTATTTGCTACCCAGCAAAGCCTTGGTTGCCTTAGTCCTGAAACCTGTGTTAAAGTTAGACAGAGGATGTTCAAGAAATCAAAACAGAAGTTCTCCATGCTAACTAAGGGAAGAAATTCTGGAGAAGAGGTGTGAGGAACATGCTTAGTTTGTGGGATGTAATGGAAAACTGAGCCGTTTGTGGGAAGGTAATGGAAGCAGAAGAATAAGCAGAAGACAGGGATATGAAAAAGTGGCTTGTGAGTGGATGGGAATAGAACAGTCATTTAGTCATTTACCTTTGTTATAAATATTTGTATTTCTCACATATGGAAGTAGTGAAAAAAGATGTTAGTGGGGCTTTGGTTGCAAAGGCAGCAAATGAAGTCGGGGCAATTCCATTTTTCATATGGATAGCTCAGCACACATGTTCTGCATTAATTACCTCCATAAATTCTGTTAACCTGGCAAACAGTGAAAATATCATGTTGGTGACATCACTGTATTGGAAAATAAAAATGGTTTTAGTATCTTGATTTTTCTGAACATGACATCTGAGAAGGTTTCTTATACTATTGGCTCCTTATACTATTTTACTCCCCCAATTTGCACCGTGATGTTTAGTCATTTGCTCTTTGGGCTTATTTTATCCGTGGAGTAGCCACGTAAGGACTCAAGCATTTCATAGCCTCTGCAAACTGCAGCTCTTGATTCATGGAAGTAGAGAAGAAAAGCTTGACTCTTGACAGGGCACACCTGAGTATGTGGCTTTCCAAATGTAGTACTTCAGGATTCTCAGAATCTTTTTAACAAGTCTTAACTTGTGTTTCAAACTTACAAAACCAAAACAAAACTCAACCAAACCCAGCATAACTCTCATCACTTGCGGGGCATTTTGTTTTCCTGTGCCCTATGTGAGGAGTTTCTTAAAAGCAAAATTTTTTTATTGTGGCGTGCTGCCAGCTGATTCACTTGGGGGATATCACAGCCATCAAATGAATGGTCATTTCCTGGACTTAAGCTCTGGTCCCTGTCTCAAAAACTTCTGTCCTCAAAGGGGTATTGATCACTTGCTGTGATTTTTGTTGATTTCAGGACCTTGAATATGTTTGAACTGCAGTAAAATTTGTAGGAACTTTGGAACTTTTAGTCATGGGTGTTGTGTGTGCCCAGGAGTCTTTTCTGTGACATCCTCTGGTGTCTAGGATTCTAGAAAAGGATCATGTAATTCTAGGTTTGGAATTCTCAGTTTACCCTAAGTGAACTTGGACATTATGATGCAACATTTATTTTTCCATTTAAACTGCTAGAACCCTTCCTAAGGGGGATCTTTATCACACTCTGGTATACCCCAAGTCTGTCAGATCTTCAGAGAGCTCCATTCTGTAAAACTAGTGAATACA
>NW_008679634.1:14992-16594 GCF_000695815.1 Acanthisitta chloris | reverse complement strand
AGAAGTAAAAAGAGTTAGACGTGCAGTGTGGTTAAGCCCTTTTGAGAAGTGCTTTAGAGGTTATTAAAATGCTCTGAGTATTGTTCGCTGTTGAGTTTTGGCTAGACTTAACATGTGGTGCCACTTTATGTGCCTCAGAGTTTGGGCATCCAATGGGACTGACAAATATAACACATCCTGGGAGAGACCCCCTTCTGTTCTGGGCTGGTGAAAGGCAGGGAGTGGCTGGGTTTAGGTAACTGAATCTCATCTGTAATTTCTGCTATTTCTTTTTTCCCCTGAGAAAGAGGAACTTGGGTTTTGGAATTTAAACTCCCTTTCAACACAGTAGCCTCAATTTTGCATTTACATGTTTAACACGGTGCCTCGCTGATCTCAGATATAGTGCCAGAGTGGTAGAGTAGAATAAGATTTGTAGGATTTGTACTTGAATGTGAATTCAGCTAAACCGTCATCAGGTGATTTATGCCTCTTGCTGCATGTAGGAAGTACTAGAAAATGATCAAATGGAACTGTTTAAAAAAAATGCAAAGAAGTGAAAGCGACACAGTAATTTGGAACCCATTAGGTTAATCCATTTTTAATTTTTATATCCTTGTCTTAATGAAAAGAACTGGCACATATCAACTTACAGGAAATAGCCTAATAAAACTGAAACCTTATTAGGCCCCTTTGATAAACATTACATTCCAGCCCACCACCAGTCATATGTTTTTGCATAGTTGGAAATTGAGCTTTGTGCCACTTTAACAATATCAAGAGAGCTCTCATGTTTCAAACTAATAAAAAAGAAATAAAATCTGTTTTGTCTGTGTTCATCCATGAGAATGGATGGATCCTTGTGAACATGACACACGTATTCTGAGAAAAAGCAGTATACAGGTTTGCCACCTTCCTCCTGCAAAAGGAGCTGCTAGCTCATATGTCATCATTGGTGCAGAAACGGCTTGTCTTTATTTTCTCTTTGCAGTAGCCAGAATAAGTTCTGCGAGGTGCTTAGTTAGGAGGTTTGAGTGTGCCTGCACACCTGTGTGGAACTGATACAGGTTGACGAGAGGCTAAGATGAAAGCTTTGCATATGCTGCCTTGCCCCAACTGTGGCTCAGAGTCACTCTGTTGTAGGATGGGGCAAACAGCTTTCGGTGTTATGTGAATGGTCCTAGCACTTCTAGCAACAAAGTGTGTGTTTTTCTTTTCTTTGTTGAAATCGGTTCCAGTTTTCTCTGCCAAGCAACAGTATAGTTCTGCAGTTTTGCTCTCTGCAATGTCTTATGTGAGACTTATTTTTGGCCCTGATTGTCGTTGTCCTGTCTCTTCAGGAAATTTAATATAGTATTGTTCCTTTTCCACATGTGTGCTCTATACTTAGCAAAAGGAGGAAGACTGCTGGAGAGTTTCCACTTGGACCTAGTGCAGGTGAGGAGAGCCAGGCTGGCAGGACTGAGGTTCACAGAGTGCTGTGGCTGCCAGTTAGCATGGCCTTAGCCATGGTGAAGCAGAGGGCATCACATTCCTAGCAGCATTGAAACTGAGGTACGCAGTGAGTAGGGAGAGGACTGTTATGTGGCCGTAGAGCCTCCCTGACCGGTTCTGGGTTTCCAG
>NW_008679634.1:0-14974 GCF_000695815.1 Acanthisitta chloris | reverse complement strand
TCCTGCATTGCTTATTGCTGTTCTGCATTACCTCCTTCATGGCAGCCATTTGAGAGGAACATGTGGTGAAGTTCCTGCTCTGGCTGCTTCAGTTTTCAGTTGTAGGAAAGGCTGAGGTATCTAAATCCGGCATCAGATGCTCTTGGGGAAGAAAATTAAATTCTTCCTCTTCAAAAGCTGAGGGGAAACTGTCATAAAATTAGAATTCGCCAAATCATCCAAACTGATGATGTAACCTTCTATATTCTATAGAAGCAATGATGTGTAGAGTAACTTGACACATATTACTAGTCTTTTGACTTTTCATCTGAGATTTGTAACACAATCTCTTAATTTTGGAAACAGTTATTTACTGAAAATGTAAATGAAAATAATGGAGACTTGGGCTACCCAGTCTTTTCTGAAGATTCCTGTGTTCAGTATGGAAGCAACTGTTTTTTAATTCATTTTGGTTTTCCCTTGTTTGTTCATCTCTTTCCCCCACCCTGGTGGAGTTTTTCAGTCAGCAATTTAACCAGAGATTGAACATGACAGTTGCCCAATTTGGAATGTTCTGCACAAAATCATATTGTATTGTACAGTATAACGGTGCAGGCAAGAAGGGTTGAAAGTGCAGACCTCACAGCATTGTGCCTCTCAAAGGACTGTAGTCTGGTTTTGAGCTGTAGCAGAAATCTCAGTGAGAAATCTCACATTTGGGAAAGAGGTGTGTAATATGTGGGCGAAACTTTGTAGGCATGTGGATTGTGCTACAGAGTTCTATTGGCTGATTTTAGGAGACCTTGCTCTGTGTAGCTTAGTGTCACTTTGCTTCCTGGGGTGTCCCAGGTTGGAGGGAGACAAAAGCTGTAAAAGCAGAGTTAGTAGATGGGGACCTAGATCATCTCTGCTATACTACGATCATTTTCTTCTAGGCAGTGATAACATCTTCACTAGAATGTTTGAGGGGAAATGCAGGACCATAAAATCACAGGAGACTTTACTTTTTTTATTGGACAAACATCAAATTAGGCCCCAAGTGGGCTACTTAAAACCAGGCTTCACTGTTGGACACTCTTCCATAAAGAGAGTCTTGCCTTGGTTAGCATTGCTTCATGGTATGGTTTCTTATCTTCTGATTGTACTTATTTGTTTGCCGTCCCTTCGCAAAGATTTCTTGGTCTGCCTTAGCAAATTTTAGTATGATTTTGTCAACATCAATGTCATAGCCAATCCTGGTTGGCAATTGAAGTTGTACCAAGGTGTAACTTTTTAGTCTTGCCTGAGCCCTGCCTGTCTATAGGTGTTGCTTCTAGCGTCAGAATAATCCAAAGACACAAAGGTGGTTGGCTGCCACCATTGGGGGAATGGAGCATTCAGAAGACTCAGATCTGTACTCATAGGCGGATGAAAATCCAGGTGCAAGTCCCCTTTGCTGGAAGGGGTTCACTATTCTAAAAATGTCCGTCAGGGTTTGCGCTGACTCCACTCTGTCCCACCCCAAAACCAAATTCTGGCTGACTTCCTGCCGCAGAGTATTTTCTTTGCTGCTCAGGATTATATGACACATTTCAATTATGGGCATTCACCATTTTTTTTTTTTTAAGGTTGCATAGCAAATTTAATTTTCCCCATTTGTTGGCAGTTTTTTAATAACTAGTGTATTTCTAAACCAACAGTTTGATGCCAAACAGGAGAAGACAACATGGTGGTGATTTCTTGTTTGTTGTTAGTTTTTTTAAACTTTTAATAGGAAATGTTAATTAGTTGAAGAAAAAATATTTTATATATCTTACATAATTAGCTATTGCTCTGTATTTTCTTCGTAAAGGATGTGATTTGGAAATTCTTTTCAGTGGTGAAGTTGTTTGTAGGTCATTCTTTAGATATTGCATGTTGTAAGATAATGACTCTTAGCAGGCTTTCTTCATCATTTCTTAGACAGTGAGGGGGATCTCAGGGTCGTTCTGCCTCGCACAACATCTGTTTATTTTTTCTGGTAGAGGTATTTATACTGTGTTCAATTCATTGGAGCAATTGTTACTCCATGTCTTTCTGCTTTCAAACTGTATTCAGTTATCTTGTTAGTTTTACAGTTCTCTTTCTTTCACTGACATTAGTCTTGGTGAAACCTGCTGTTCATGAGCCTCACAGCAGGCCCTAAACCATCACTCTCAAATCTGGAAGCATTTTCTGGTAGCATGAATGGGCCCACATGTCAAATTCCACTTGTGCCTCCATTCATCTTCTGCTTGACGCCATGAGAAGGAGAGTGAGTGAGCTTTGCATTTCTCATCCATGTTCCCCGCTTCAGTTGCTGGAAAGAGATTGGTTTTTGCCCCCTGGGCAAATTACTTGAGGGAAGTAATAATGCTTTCTCTTGCAGCTGTGCACAGAGAAGGCCAGAAAAGTTGGGCAGGAGAGAGCTTCTAAAAAGAGAGCGTTCTTAATTGGCATTCTGCCAGTATGCTGCCACTTGGCAGAAGTAGCTGCATTGTACAGTATGGTGAGCAAGGCTGTTGGACAGGAGGACCAAATCATTGATTTTCAGAGCCAGAAGTCATGGTTACTCGATTTAATAGCACTGCAGTATTTTAATACCAGTAAATTCTCCCTTAGAATTACCACTAGTTTTAAAGCAAGTTAATTACATGATGGGAACCAATGCAGGACACTGAGATTGCTAGACAGCACTTTCTTTATTTAGTGTTGTTTTATGAGAGGTTCTCTGTCTCCTTAGCATAACCAGCAATCCTTTTCAAGGCGTTCTGTCGGAAAGAATTATCAGTAGCAACAAAACTATTCAGTTAGTTTAACAGTTACCCTTAGTAACCGGCTGGTCAACCTTGGAGATTTCTGTAGGAGCTAGCTGAATGGTACTCACAGTTTTGCAGGAGGAGGAGGAGATGCAAGGAGAGCAAATGAGTTGTGTGAGAAACTCATAAACTTCAGAAAGAGCATGGAAAACCTGATTCTCTTTCATGTGGCCTGACATGTAAACTGCCTCTTCATTGTTTTCGGAACATAGTACGCAAACCGTTCCTCTCTTGTTTCCCAATACCCCGTTTAAGAATGTGACAACTGTGGGTGATCAACCTCCAAAGTCAGGACCTTATCTGACCTGCAATTAAAATTGTATATTTCATAGAATCCCAGAATGGCTTGGGTTAGAAGGGACCTTAAAGATCATCTAGTTCCAACACCCCTGCTGTGGTCAGGGTCTCCTTTCACTGACTAGACCAGGGTGCTCAAATTGCTTGCACAGCTCCACTCTTCACTGGGCGGGTTGGTTGTTACACTTGCACCACAAGAACATGTACTGCCACACAAAGTATCTTGACCTCTATTTTTGTTTTTGTCTTTATGTAAGTCACACAATTCCCTTCATACCAGTGTGTCAATAGGTGCACACCTTACACAGGACAGTGCCATGAGAGAGGTTAGAATTCTCTTCTTTTCATTTCCCTCTTTCCTCTACCAAGTACATGGCTATAGGCATTTGTAGGATGTTTCAATGTTGGCTTTCTTTTAACTTTAATAGTGTGTGGAAAAAAGTGTGAGTCACACTGATATATGCTTGCTGATGATGATTTGACTGAGTATATCTTCATGATACATTTCATGAATTGGTTCACAAAACTGATCTGACCGAGTGTTATATTTTGCTACACTAAAGGATATATCAGGATAGAAAAAGGTTGTAATGTATGTGCTTGTGTAAAGTTTTACTTTTTATCTAACTCTACAGCTCCATGCAAAAAAATTCAGACAATATGTAATATATTCTTTATTTCTTCAGTTTTCGTGTAGGAAAATGCTACTTTCTATTTAATTTTTCAGATTAATATGTAATATTAGGACATACAATGACAAAATGTACCATTGCCTTTTCCTATCGTTTTTGTCTAGGGACTAGGATTAATGCAGCTTGTATTTGCATTAATTGTTTGCTCTCTATCAAGGTGTGCAACTCTCTCTTGAAGTCACAGGGAAAATGAGTCATCATAGTAGCTCTTTTCAGGGAGAGGCAGGCATTTTTTCAGGTTGTTACCCGACAGGAAATATGTATGGCATTTTAGATACTATTAAAGAACAGTATATGCATATGTACTAGAAGCCTACTGTAGTCGGAGTGAAAACCTCCCTTCTAAGGATTTCTAAAATGTAGTGAAACATGTCTGAGCATGGAAAAGTAGCTTGCCTAGTGGTTTCAGTCTGAAGGATATGAGGAAGATAAGGATAGTGAAGTGAAGCAGAGAAGCTGAGAAAATATTCTTAATGTCATAGATTTGATCCTGATGTATTGAAATGCAAGTTGCTCCATGGCTGAGGTACCTACCTGTCATGGGGCACACATGGCTTGCATTGAATATCTAACTGCCCCATGCCCTGTCTCAATGTGCATGAGTGCTTCCTGTAGGAATACCTGCTAACATGGTAAATCTGGTCTGAGAGGTAGGCAGGCAATAGGGAGCTAACCATTATGGAGGTGGCATAGAGATGGACAGCGATGTCGAGTGCTCATCTTCTGCACCTTGAGGGCAAGCTGAAACTGCTAGTCTGCTTGGCAAGTCTAGAGAGGGAAACTACCACCAGTTGCAAGTCTATTCCCTGTTTATTTTTTCCAGATGAGACTGATGAGTTTGGACTGAGTTCATAAATTTCAGAGTGGTTGCAATCATGTTCTCAAGAAGCTCATTCTTAAAGAATAAATATATTACTTAAGTTTACTCCTGAGTGATTTGCCTTAGCAACTTATTGCCAAGTAATTTACCTCAGAAGTCATGCTTCCTTCACCACCATGTATTGCAGATGCACAGCAAACATAGCTGTCTTATCCCAGGAGATCCATAATCTATGGGAATTTGTACTTACAAAAATGAGAAGTGTACTTTTTCCTTTTGAATTTTTATTAGTATTTCTTTTTTATAGATGCAAACCTTGCTCTGGAGTAGTCTGCTTAGGGCCCTATGCACTCAATAAAGGACTGACTGATTTTTCTTTTGTTGGTGATTGAGAACTTAATTATTGATAAATTCAGAGCTAAGAAATATATAATACTGGATTATATTCTTTCCTTAAGAGTAGTAAAGACACTTTGTTTATTGATGTAGGTAAAAATTCACAATACTGTTTTCTTTTAAAGAGGTGTTAAACTGCTAGGGAAACATTTTTCCCACATAGATGGCAGAGCAGCTTGTTCATGGAGGTATAGCACTGTATTTACACAATTGCACAACCTAAATGCGTGTGCACACAAATGTCAAAAATGTGTGTATTTATGGTTGTTTATAACATGGTTTTATTTCTAACACTGTACACCTGTTTTTCCCTACTGTCTCTTCTGTACATCCTAATTAGCAGTAAAAATAATGCCTTCATAGCTCACTTTTTTGAAGCAATGTCTGAAACTAAACAGCAATTAAAATGAGAATGATGAAATAATACAAATAGCTTAACTTCGCAGATTCATAGATAATTTCCCTCATTTTTTTATTGCCTCATCTTCTATTTTCTTGGAGCACCAACATGAAGGCCATCTGGTTCTCAGAGCAGTGACTACCCTTCATGCTTACAAATAGAAGCCAAAGCTGCTCAGACGCTAAAATAGCCTCCTCTAGTAGATCCATCCTTCTCAGGGGCTAAAATTCCCTAGCATATGATTAGATTTATTTATTTTCTCATTATTAGTAATTTCCATACTCAAGGAAAAGAAAAGGGGTTGTGTGAGGTGGTGGTGAACACACTCAATGAAAGTAAGGCTGGATTGCTGATAATAAATATCGAAGGTGCATAGTTTGGTGCAGCTGCAAACAGCATTGTCATGTTGTGTACTAATACTTCATTGGTTTCTATTTCTATAGGAGCTATTTTTTTGTTCAGGACTTGGTGTCAATTAACCTGTTCTGCTTCATGTTGATAAAGAAATGGTTAATTGGGGAACTATGTGATTAAGCACTTGGAGACTATATGGCCAATATAAGGAACAGATTTTTTTTGTGCTTGTAACAAACCTAAGTAAATGGCAAAGAAATATCCTTTAATTTGGATGTATGTATTTATTTCAAATACCTGTCATGTTTAAAAAGGGGAATAAGCCCACTGTGATTTGATTGACTGTAAAATGTCTGTCAGACTGTTTACAAATAAAATCTTCCTTCTTACACTGAAAATTGTTGTAAGCTCTAACAAAAAGATAACAGCAGGATTAGCAATTAACTGATGGCCCTCTTTAAAAGTAGGTTTGTCTGAACTTGTAACATTGTAAATAATTACTTTAGTATTTAATATGTTACACATGACATTTAGACAACACTACTGAAAGACGATTTGAGAACAAATTAGATCAGAAGGAAGAAAGAACTGCAGGAGAGACTTTTATCAGAATTCATTATTTATTCCTGTATTCTGAGAAAATTATGTATGCCAAATACAGGCCTTTAATCAAATAATGATTAAAATATTCAGATCTCACCAGTGTACTTAGATGCATTGACCCAAACTTCAGGCATCCAAGGGGAAAATGCTGTAGTTTGTGCAGCTGATAGAAGAGTTCTGTTCCCACCCCCTGCTGTAATTAATTTAGCCAGTGATCCATTGTTTGTTTTTTGTCACTTTTTTTGTTTTCAAAAGTTCCCTGTCTGCTGTTCATACCATATTTTAAGATAAACAGGACAATCCTTTTCATTTGTCTGTCTTTTTCTTCTTTGTAGCTAACTGCCAGGCCACCTGAACAATCAACTACTCACAAGGTCCTCAAATAAACATGTCTCTTGGTATGGGTAACTGAGGTTAACTGGACAGAGGCAAATGAAACTCATTCCTCTTCATTTTGTCTTCTTTTGTAGTTAATCTCCTGGATTCAAAAACAATTCAAGGGGAGCTGGGCTGGATCTCCTACCCATCACATGGGGTGAGTTCACTAGACTGTGAAATGGAAAAGTGCTGCTACAGACCAGTGTGCTATTTAACTATTGTTTCCTCTTCAGAGGACACGTGCAATAATGCTGGTTCTTTGGAGCTTCAAAAATAGTCTGTGCTAAACTTACCATATATAGTTTACAGGGCTATGGTGCTTTCTCTTTAGAACATATATCACACTGCAGGTAAACCCCAGGAAGAGCTCACTTATATAGTGGAGATAAATGAAAGCAAGAGGTGCATTGAACAACAACAACAAAAGTTGTCTTTAGGTACTGTTCCTTATTCTATTGTGAAGTGTATTTCTAAAAGGTATCATGGGTCTACTCCATAGTATTGCTTGCTAATTTATTCAGATGGAAGTAGTGGAAGGTGAAAAATGTGTGGACATAAGCTGGTGATGTAAGTACTTATTTGCTAACTTCTGTGCTGAATTGTTGCTGAATTGTTCAAGAACTGTTACTTATGAGTTAAAAGAATATTAAAGAAATGTCTAAATAATGTTCTAGAGGATTGGGTTTTTCTGTTATTGTATTTGATCTTGTATCCAGATCTAAGGAAACTGGATGTTCTAGTTGGAGATACAGAAATGCTCTTACATTATCTGTGCCTTTGAACTTATTAACTCAATCATTTGTACATAGCTTTTGCCAGAAGTCTCTTTTAGAGAAAAATTGTGATGATTTAATATCAGTGCATGTCTGTCCAGTCGTGCTGATATCTGGTCACTCCCCAACTTCATGCCTCTGTGGAATGGCTATGTTTGCATGTAGGAACAGCCCATTACTTTCTTTCTGCATTACATAGTGCAGATATGCAAGGCAGCTCTTGTATTCCTGAATTCAGTTCCCCTATTCACAAAAGAGCGCTTGGCAGGCTGAAGCTCTGGTGTCCAGAGCTTGCCCTTAGAAGAGGCTGTGCCATCAAGTCTTTGCTGAAAGAAGGCACTTGAAGACCTGTGGCACTTTCTCTTGCTGTTCTGTCATTTGTGCTTACCCTTAAGGTGCTTTTTTCCCATTCTCAATGGCAGTCTTATTTTGGTTTTTGACCTTTAGGATGCCAGCTCCTACAAGCCTGCATGTATCTCTGCCTGAATTTGTCTTCCACCCAATGACTAAACCTCTGCCAGAGAGTACTACCACTTCTAAGTGCTTGGGTCACTAGTCTTGATAAGGGTGAGGAGCTACTAGTTGAAAGTCCAGCATCTGTCCTTTTTACAAAACCAACCACATTTTGAATTCTCAGTGTTGTTGGGTATTTGCACATTGGTTTGTTTGTAGAGTTGTGAACACTGACATTTTGGTTTTGGGTTTTTTTGTCACGTTGGACAAGCTGTTACTTCACATTTATTACTTTTACAGAGTTCGGTGTTAATAGTACCTTTGCATCTTTGCCTTATGAGCTTCAGTTGTTAATATTTAAGTTGTGTGCCTTTTTGATAGTTAAGTATTACTTAGGTGTTTAGCAGTATTTAATTAAGGTTTGGTTAATTTTTTGAGTTTGCACTTGAATCTCTGTGTCTCTGAGTAAAATTGTACCATTCTCATGGGGAAGAAGTGGGAAGAGGGTTCATGTTTCTTTCTAGTGGCTTTTCCTGCTTTTTTTCCCACTAAGAAACCTCTCTAAACAGGATGTCCAAGAGGGAACTCTCCAACAATTTCTGGCTCATGAGGGCTGGTTTCTTCTTTCTTTTTTTCTCTTTCATTTTTTTTCTAGTTTCTTGTTGTTTGTTTTAGTTATTTCCAAAGACTTTTTCCCTCCGCTTTCTCTCCCAGCTGCCTTGCCCTCCTCTGCTTTACTCTACTACTCTGTTCAACTCCTTGCAGCTGTGCAGATCTGCTGCTTTTTCTCTCTGCAGCTGTGCCTCTCTTCCTTTGGATGCCTAAAGTAGTTGGTAGGGAATGATACAGAGTATCTTGAGGGCTATGAGAAAAGCATATCTGCTATGTTACCCCACCAAAAAGGGCCCCCAGGACTGTCAAAGCAATTTTATTAGCTTCTGCAAGTTTTCTTCAGGTAAATTCAGCACAACTTGTTTGTGTGTGTCTGTACATTCTGTTCCTATTTACTGTAATAGCCATAAATATTGGAGCCAAAGTAAATCATGGAATTGCACCGATGTTCTTACAAGTTAATGAAATTTTTGGTTAAAAATTGCATGGTGGTAAATTAATGTTGATCACGTGCTGTGACTGTTTTTCTGAGAGAGCTGAGACTGTAAACTGTAGCTTTTGAACAACTGTAAAATTTTAAGCATACGTATTGAAACCTAAATGTAAAGTATAGAAGTAGTAATGTTTATCCTATCCAAATTGTCATTTTGTTGTAAAATGGTGACAACTTGAACATGGTGTGAAAGAGATGTCTTCTTTTTACAGCTTTTTATTTATAGTCAATTAATTAAACCTGGTAAATATGTCTGTGTCTCTCTCTGAGCTAACTAAAATATTAACTGAAACTTCAGTGGAAAAACATTATAATAAAGATGCCACATCATGTTGAAAGATTGCTAATAGCATAGTGGTGATATACAAGGTAAAGCTAATAGAGCTACACTTGAGGCTGTGACTCACAAATGAGAATATTGGTGTTGTGCCAGTTCCTCTCTAGCATGCAGCAGTATTCACATAAATGTCAGTATACCGAGGCTGGTGACTTACAGAATGTTAAAAAATAATTTAGCTGAAGTGTTTAATAAACCTCTTACTAAGTTAATAATGTTATCCTATCGATACATGATATTGATTGATTTCTGTCAAAATGAGCCAAAATGATTTGTTGTCATTTTCAGCATTCAAGGGTTCTTCTTTATTATTTTACGTTGGCCTCTACTTGGGCATATATAATAATAGCTTTCCAGAAATTCCTGAATATTCATGTTAAGATTTATAGCTCATTTGTATTCAAGGGTTTATGTGTCCCACATAAGAACACTGTAATGGCAGTGTTTTAGACTATGGTTAGTAATATCACCCTGTAAGAATGTGATGTCTCCTTGAACCATCCCACACAGCCACAGTCTTGGCGTCAGTAACACTGATCTGGTCAAGCTCATTAAAACCCCTTAAGTACAAAGCATCAGCCCCTCTAAATACCAAGGCAACTGAATTAAAAAATATAATAGCGGGTTTTGCTGATGCTTGAGCATGATTGGCAGCAACCACAAGGCCTCTATCCTGTACTACCATCTCCAGCACCTGCCTAGGCAACCTTTTTGTAATGCCAATCAGTCAAATACCAGTTCCATTTCTATAGGTTTCATTAAAGGGGAAAGAAAGAAGAGCTACTTAGTCTGTGCAGAGTATATTATTGATATGCTGATTAAGCATAACACAAATGATCATTAACCGTAATTCACGTAAATTACAGCAGCACAGATGTGGGGGTTGGGAGGATAAAGCAAGTCACTTAAATAATGTACAATAGAAATGTGATGGATAATTCATACAGGACAAAAAGAGTACAGTCTAAATCCAGCTCTGCATATTCATGGGAGTAGTTGTATTGGTTTCAGCATCACTTTTAAGTAAGAAGGATGTATCAGACTCCTGCTCCGTGTTCTTTGGGAAGTTTGTAAAAATAAATGCATTTGTGACATAATTGCAGTCCATCATTCTGCAGTTGCCTGACTTGTGACTCAGTCTTTACGTGTTTATTAGTCAGATTTATGGACTTGAAATTTTTGGACACGTTTCATTCATGTAGTCAGTAGAAAAGTAAAAGAGGAATGACTCTGAAGAGAATGCTCTGGCTTTTTCTGCTGTCATGTAATAGCTAATGGTTAAAAAGAAACCAAGCCATGCAAAAACCAAACCAACCCAAATTAAAAAAGCACCCTACCACGGCATGTCCTGTAAGTGACCAACAATAATAAATTGCAGGCAAAATTTTAAAAGACTGATTGGGAAATAAAGATACTGTCGTTGATATCAACAGTTTTCTAGATCCCTGAGTTTCTTCAGAAACACCAGATTTCTTTGAGAGCTTGCCATACTTGGTACCTTAAACTTTTGGGCACATAGTTGAGCTGCTGACTCTACATTAAAGTGCTTTGAAAATCTGGTGTGAATAACTCTGCATTTTCTTAGTAGTCACTCTCCTGATCATTTGAACAAAGCAAGCTGATCATTTCAGTAATGGGAACTGGTTCCTAAGTACTAGAGGAGAGAAGGATAACATTCCCTGCTTCTGTAATAGTTTGTGCTAGGAAGGCTAGAGCCTGCGTGACTGAGATGAATGAGAGTTTTTCCATCAACCAAAATTGGGTTAGAATCAAAAAATCCAAATGAACGTGAGGAAAATGCCTCCTTTCTTATATTTCAAAAGCCTGAAAGTAGTTTGTCACATTAGACTGTATTACTGCCTTCCCAGGATGCTGGCAGTCTCCTTGGCTTCATTTGTTCTGGTTTCAATAGTTGGCTAATGTGTGGCACTGTAAAAACTTATGGGCTTTTTTTTTAATTTTTTTTTTTTATTTGTGGGATATCATAGATGCAGTGACTGCTGAAAAGTCTGACTTAAATAAGCATTTGGATATTCCTTGTGACTAGATGAAGCTAGAGGAGAACTTGTGCCATTATATACTGCCTCTGATTAAGGTGCACTCAAATAAATGCTATTCAAGCAAGAATCAGTTACTCAGGCCACTGTAAATGGAAAGTTTCTCTGGTTATATAGAAGACATTTTGGAGATTGATAAGTATTTCCATGAGTGGTGGAAATAAAAAGGCTTGTTTTCCTGCAGCTTTGTGTCTTGCTGTTAATTGCATCCTGTGATAGAATGTTTTAATTGTTTTTTTTTTTTTTTTTTAAATGCTATTCAAGCAAGAATCAGTTACTCAGGCCACTGTAAATGGAAAGTTTCTCTGGTTATATAGAAGACATTTTGGAGATTGATAAGTATTTCCATGAGTGGTGGAAATAAAAAGGCTTGTTTTCCTGCAGCTTTGTGTCTTGCTGTTAATTGCATCCTGTGATAGAATGTTTTAATTGTTTTTTTTTTTTTTTTTAAGTAGGTCTTAATTGCATCCTGTGATAGAATGTTTTTATTGGGTTTTTTTTTTAAAGTAGGTCCTCAATGCCAGTGGGTTTCCTACTGTCATGCTTCAGTCTTCTCCTCAGCTGGCCACACAGAGTTTATCTTCCCTGCATGTCTCATATTTTTCACACCACTGTAGAATCTTAGGGCAGTTGAGTTGTCAAAAAACCCCTTAAGACTGGCCAACAAATACAAAAAATTATGAAACAGCCTAATTTTAGTTTTATTTTGATACTGATTGACATATTGATCTGTTCATTTTTTGTCTGACACTAGACTTGTCAACTTCTAAGGAGTACTGTATTTAAAGTGGACAGTGTTCCGAAAGTCACTAGGTGGTTGTGAAAATGAGTTTCAAAGTAAAGCAGATTATATCAAACAATTGGCATGAGACAAAAGACTGAAACTGAAAGGTATCTTTGTAAAATAAAAAATTGTCCTTGTTTTAAAAATGAAAACAAACATGTTATGTTATTATACACTTTCTTTTTCCTATTCATTAGCAGTGGAATTTCCTTAGTACTTCTTAAAACAATGCATTCTGTTAAAACCAAGATTTATCTATGTTTTGCCTGAGCTCTGGTCTCCTTACAGCTTCATATATTTCCTACTGTCACCCTGCCTTTCACGACTTGCGTGTCAAGTTTGAAATGCAAGCAGACTATTTTGGCATTTGAAAGTCAAACGAACCAATTGGGATTCTGGTTTTGTGAATCATAGACTTTGTTTCATCTTACACTGAGTGGCTGATTGGAAAATTAAATTTTTTTGTTAATGTGTTTTTTATTATTTCACAAGGATATGTGCTTTTGGGGTGCAGTGAAAGTATATTTGTTTCACTTTATTCTTCTTTTTTCAAAATAATGAAAGAGGCAGTGTTAAATAATAAGAACACTTTTATTAAACTTTAGTAAGTTCTTCCTTCACCTTCAGTTTTATGTAATCAAGTATGTACTGTTACTTGTTTTTTAGACTTTGTGTTTTCTTTCTACTAGAATACAACTATTTGAATGTATAACTATGAAGTGAATGATTTTGCTTTGGGTAGGGACATGTAAAATCTGCCTGCTTTTTGAACTAAAATCTTCACACTCAGAGCCTTGAATCAGAATGCAATGGTGGTTTCTTCAGTCTGTGGGTGCTGCTTTTATACAAAATCTGAAGAAATAAAAAGAAAATTATTTGCACTGTACTTTTCCCCCCTTTCTGATAGGTATTTACTTGTAGCAATATGAAACTATGAGATATGCCAGATGAATATGTTAATTCTGTGAATATTGTTATACTGGTGACAGCATTGTTTAGCACTGCTTTCTGAATAAATGAAAATTCTGTTGATGTCTTCAGAAGCAGTACATGAGTAGTCAAGGGTAGAGTGTACTTTTGGTGTACTCTAGCTGGCTTTGTCATCTGTGCACTCTCTTCTGCTACTTGCATTAAGCATGCATTTAAAAAGGAAGTTTACATCAAAAAAACTTAGGTGGAGTTGACTAGAGGGAAGTGTCTTGGTGAAAAATAGATTATCCCTACAACTGCAGAATTTTATGTATGCCTGGTCTTGTTAGGAATCGTTACCAGAAAGAAATGCCTTTCTAAAATGTGGAGCATGGTGATATTCTTAAGATGTGTTCTTTTGATAATTGTAGTCTATATTGTATTCATTTGAAATATTGAATATGATCGTAACAGTACTGTGTTTTGGGACTTTTTAAAAACAGCTTTTAACTTAATCTAAAGTAAGAAGTGCACTAGTTTCTATTCAGTGGTGATTATTAAGGGAGGGAAAAAGCTGCTTTTTTTTTTTTCCCCAGTGATTATTAAGGGAGGGAAAAAGCTGCCTTTTTTTTTTCCCCCCCTTTTTCCTATGTTACTTCAAATTATTAAATTTCTATTAAAAATAATTGCAACAACAACAAAAAAGGTACAATAAGGGCAATGTCCTTGTGCCATTTTATAGTGAAAAATATGGACACTCTCTCCGTATTTCATTAGCCTCATCCATCCTTTCATTTACTGGTAATAAGGTTGCTGAAGGTAGGATATCAGTTTTCTGTGGTTTCAGATTATAAAAAGAAAAAAAAAAGGAAAACAAGAGCAAGTTTTGGCTTCTATTCTCAGAGTTAAATAAAGATCTTATTTAAAGTTGGAAGTGCAGATACTTCAGCTTCCAGTGTTCCTTTTTAACTTTCAGAGCTTAGAAACGACATCATTCTCCTCATGGGGAGAATTTTATTTCTGTGAGCATAAACATAGGCCATTTGTGAGAAGCTCTCTCAAATGGCCTCATCGCCATGAAGTATTTTTCCCATTGTAAAGCAACACTTGCTTTATAATTTTATTCTTTTGTGCTGAGTTTATTTGCATAAACCAGAACAGAACAAAGTAAACACCGTAACTGTCATGAAATGCAACATTATTTATCACGGGGGCATGCTGCAGTCGATTTTGAGGCCGTTTTTATAACATCAAGACCACAAGGCAAGTAACTACAGTCTCCACTTAAAAACACCCATAAATGTTTTCTCCTGATAGCTTTGCTGTGGTTGTGGATTGTATTTATGGTCTAAATAGTTTTGGTAGGTAGTTTATTCTGGATGTGTTTTCTTTATTTTTTGCCCCAAATATCTGAAAATATTAGGTGTGAAATGGTTGTCCGTGTAGAAGAGTAATTTGTACAACATAAAAGGTATTGGAAAGTAGTTTTGTTAAGTGTATGATGTCTCCGCAGGCTCCTGCGCTTAGACAGCGAGACGGAGGATGTTTCAAAGCAAGACACACACATGTTGCTTGAATTCCCCTCCTCCTCCAGTCTCTCCGAGTTGTTTAGAAAAACAGCCTGAGGATCGTGTTAATTAATTTCCTAATTTCGCACTCTTGAGAACTAATTCGGGGCGAGTTCCGTAGCCTTCCTGTTAGGCTTTGGCAGACGCGAGGAGCAGACGGAGCGGGACGGAGCAGCACTGTGCTCTCTGCGCTGAGCGGGCGGGGCAGGCGGTGCGCGGGGCAAGCGCCTTCCCTTTCCTTCCCTTCCCTTCC
>NW_008679633.1:0-1280 GCF_000695815.1 Acanthisitta chloris | reverse complement strand
GGGACCGGGACCGGGACCGGGACCGGGGACAGCCAGAGCTCTGCCGCCCTGCGACCTCCGCGGGACAGCTGGGGATAGAGGAAGACATTGGCGTCTTACAGCTGGAGCTTCCCCAGAAAGGCTGTGGACTCATAGAGTCATAGAATTTTAGGGGTTGGAATGGATCTTACAGATCATCCAGCCCCAACCCCCTGCGCTGGGTAGCGACACCTCCCACCAGAGCAGGTTGCTCAAGGCTCATCCAACCTGGCTGTGAACACTGCCAGGGTTGGGGCAGCCACAGCCTCCCTGGGCAACCTGGGACAATGTCTCACCACCCTCACAGGAAAAAAAACTTCCTAATGTCTAGTCTAAATTTCCCCTCCTTCAATTTGAATCCATTCTCCCTTGTCCTGTCACTGCAGTTCTAACACAGAGTCCCTCCCTGGCTCCTCTGTAGCCCCTACAGATGCTGAAAGGCCTCTATGAGCTCTACACACAGTCTTCTCTTCTCCAGGCTGAACAACCCCAACTTTCTTAGCCTATCAAGTCCCAGCTTAATGGGGAATTTGAGACAAAAGACAGGGAATTCACCTTCTGCTTTTTTGCTTTTCTTTTTTTTTCTTTTTTGGGTGTGTGTTGGAATGGCAGGGGAGTTGTTAAGGTGAATTAAGAGTGCTTGAATGTTTTTAACAAAATCCTAGAAAAGAAAATTTCCCTGTTTAGTGTATTGGAAGAAAATAGATTGTATTCCATCCAACCTGGAAGACTGAAAAACTAGGAGGTGTTGTGATATCTCAAGAGAGCAGAAAGAGTTGAGGAGATGAGAAAGGGATTTTTCTTTTGCAATATTTAAGATTCTGTGTGTGGTGGTTTTGCTACGCTGATCCAACTCCAATAACTACTTTGGAGGATAGCCACGGCACTGATAGCAGAAGGGAGAGGTGTTTAATCTAACTCGGCTCACAAACGTGTTCTTCCCAAGAGAAATCTCCAGTAAAATACAGAAAGAGCAAAGCTAAGCTTCTTTGCCTTAGGACGGCAAAAAAAATGGAAATGGGGGTCAGAGAAATAGCTGCTCTTCTAAAAACCTCAAAGGGACAAAACTTGGAAGATAAGGGCTGGCTGTTATCCCTCGGGCAGGATATCCCGCGGGGTGAGGACAATATCCTGGCGCCGGCTCCGCGGGCTTGAAATTTCTTCTCGAGGGTGTTAAAATGCCAGGAAAAGCTGGTCCACACGCGCCGTGACACAGCCGGTGGCTCAGCGCGCCGCACACGCCGCTGTAAGGACGCCAATGT
>NW_008679632.1:20535-25655 GCF_000695815.1 Acanthisitta chloris | reverse complement strand
CCCATTGGAATCAGCTCATCTCTCCAAAAAGCAGTTTAGCACATTGTATTTGAAAATACTCTATTCCCAGAGCTCAGCACCAGACACGAAGCAAAACTTCCTTCAAGGGACTTACACTGAATGTGAACTGACTTGATTAAGGGAGTTTCCCTAGTCCAATCCCTGTCTCAGCCATAAGGTCAGTTTAAGCCACTTCAGAATAAGGTAGAGGAAGCCTCGTAAATAGGCAATTCCATAATAATATCCCCACACAGGGAGTTTCTTCCTAACTGCAAGCAGTTAGTGGTTGGCTGTGCCCTGAAGCATCAAGATTCCTCTCTGCATTAAAACCAGTAAATCTACCATGTAACAATTCAAATATTTATTATTTATAGGCCTAGCTAATCCCTACTTCAAACAAGACTTTTCTCAATGGTATGTCTAGAAATCAAGTTCCACAGCTAATTGTGTTCTGCACTGAAAGGAACAATACACCTCTCAGTGGGCACAGACCTTGCTGAGCTCTGTCCCACACCATTCATCTTTTCCTCAAGTGCCCACAGAAATATGTCCCTAGACAACAAACTCTTCCAGGCTGATATTTGTAAGGCATTCTCTGTGCTTGGGAAATTCCAGAAATGAGGAAAAGAAGAGTCATGGTTTGGACCTAAAAAAATAAGGAAGGTGCAGTTTAGTCTCAGCTTTGCTTTCCCAACACAACTGATAAATAGTGTCTGGGCAAATCCAAAGCAGAATGAAAGAAAGGTGAAATCAAAGAGCACGTTGGACACACCTTCTTCAATTATGTACTGATTCCCCCAAAAATGTTGTTTCTGTATCTCTAATTTGTCTAGGTCAGTGAAGCATCAACTAGGAATTGCTGATACAGGACCCTAACATGACTATTTACACACGAAAACATGAACTTCCACACTTAAAACCTTCCAATTTAATTTCTTAAAAGTGTCTGAACTTCAACTTCGCTTACTAGAAGATGCAAATGGATTTTCAGAAGTATTTTCAGGGGTGTGCACTCAGCCAACGAGACAGCTAAGAACTCCTGAGAAAGTCTGCAACCTATAAAACACAATTCCACAGCCATAAGAAGCTGTTTCAAAGCAGCACATGATTTACCCAGAGATGCACTTGCATGCCAGGACTCCCTGTACTATTTTGTTATTTTTCTCTTAATTTTTCTCCTATATACACACACTCTAAGCAGAAGGATGTAGCTTCTCCCTTGCATTCCCTTCCACCACACCTTCCTATCAGCATCACACTTGATTTGAACTTCCTTCCCTTGAGTAGTTGTCATAGAATCACAGAATTAACATTGGGAAAGACCTCCAAGATCATCAAGTCCAACCTTTGACCAAACACCAGCTCAGGTCAGTGGTAAAGTTGCCTTTTAAAAGCCACTTCACTTACCTTGTCTCTGGATTATAGCCCAGGATGTAGAAAAAAGAATCCACTCGAGCTTTAAACTCTCTAGCAGCAAAAATGTCAGAGAAATGGGAGATGTTACACTTCCCCCTGAAAGAAAGAGGGAAAATGGTATTAAAATTCTAGCTTGAATAACAGCTACTTTAATTAAGTGCCACTGCAATCTGTGTGTAAGCCACAGGCATCCTCGTTCTCATAAATGTCCAAAACATCATAAATATCAGCCTGTTGGAACAAATAACCATGTGGATTCTTCCCACGGTGGAAAAGGAAGGAAATTCAGTTACCAGTCTCAGATGGTGTTCTACAAACACTCATTAATTCTCCTGCAGCCAGCACAGTCCCAAGGAGCCCAAATTTAATCAGCCTAACGAACGATATCTGGAAATACAACTCTGAAAACGTCTCATTTGCAAAGTGTTTCCAGTCCTGTTGCACTTATATCTTTTAAAATTCCATTATTCTCCTTGCTGAAGTCAGACTGGGAAGGCAGCTTTCTATTTAGAAAGCTAAATAAAACCTCAGTTTAATAAAAGCACCAAATAAAAAGCAAAGCTGTGCTGTGCTTAGCAACTCTGCACTCCTAAAAGTGCAAATTCCAAACAGACAGAAGTTTCCTCCTTCTCCTCTCATACCTAAGAGAGTAAAACACACAAAGACAAAAGAGACATGAGGATTTATGAGCTTGTTCTGCCACAGATTGCTAATAATTTTTTTTAATATAGCTTGCTGATGAAGTCATTATCCTTAAGATGAGCATTAAAACTGACTCTGAGAAGTCGCTTCTCATTTCCTCAAGGGTTTGTTGGACTCTTAATGTTCCACAGCTGCTTGAGCTCTGTCAGTCAATGCCTCCCAGTAAATCAGATCAGAAGCAGGCAGAGACAAATGGGCCAGACAGCCACAGTTGGGGCTCTTGAGCTAAACCTGAGTCAATGCAATAAACAAAAGCACAAGATTTTGCTCTTTTTTCAGCCTGATAACATCTCTTCCCATTTGTATTTACTGAACAGCATTCCCTGTTATCAACAAGCTGCTATGGGGCTTATTTAACACTGTTAAAGCTTTGCCAGTCTTGGTTAAAATGGAATGAAAAGTGTTCCTGCCACCAGAACAGAGGTGAATCATTATTTTGCCTGCAATAATACCAGAGCTGTTTGTCCAGGCTGCTCAGCAGAGCTGCAAAGCACTGGATCCTTGAACAAATGCACCAGGGAAGCTGAAATGCTAAGCTTGCTTCCCTTCTTAATCTTTCCAGGGGAAAGCACTTCAAAAAGGCTTTACCAGTCAACAGCCACTAAGAACTTTGCCTTGGAACATGAGCTCTCCAACAGATCAACTGCTGCAGGTGAGGGAAGCTCAGCCCAGGAGGATGAGGGATGAATGAAGCTGCTGGTTGTTCTGAGACAAAAATCGATACAGAGATCCTGAGAGCTGAGGCTGCAGAACTGCCCTTGTGATTGCCTAACTCCCACTCAATGGCCTTTCTGGCAAAGCACAAAGCAGCACTGGAGAGTGCCCAATCATGTCAGGCTGTAATGGCACATTACAAGGCACAGAAATACTCAACCACAAACCTGTTTCCTCCCTGGTGGCTGAAGCTGCTCTCCTAGTTCAGTCGTTTCGAAAGGCAGAAAATGAGAGGAGGGATTTGTTGTTTGGATATTTCACATTAAATTCCCATTTTCCAAGTATTCTGGGGAAGGAGGATTTAGTTTCCTTTCACCTGACAGTTCCTAAGCACTTTGCAGATAAGCTGCAGGATCTGTATCAGTGGCAGCAGCACATCTTGTTCACAGCATCTCAGCCAAGGAGAACTGCATTTCACCACAAGGATTCACCATACAGGTAAAAAACACATAATCTTTACTACACACTTCCACAGGGACCTACAAGTATCCTCTAGTTAATTTTTTCCACTGGTTTGAGCAGAAGATTGGTAGTTACAATCACTGGTTTTATTTCCCAGCTTGTCACCAATTCATTGTGTGCCCAGAGCCATTTGTTTGCAGAGGGCAGAGAAATCATCTCGTGGATTATAATAAATTAGAATTTCATCTTAACCTTTCATGCATCACGACACATTCTGCCCACTCCATGTTCTCTGCAAGAACACCACGTGCAATTATCCTTATGTTCATCTTGTACACTGAGGGAAGGTTATTTTTCAAGTTTGTTTGGCATACACGTACATTCCATTTTTATCTTTCCATTTCTATCTTTTCTTTAAAGGGAAAAAAAAAACCAAACAAACAAAAACCAGAAAGGATGTAGAAAGAAGTTGAAACACTCCCAAGGAAAATTCCAGACACATAGTTGAGTTTCTCTCTGTTTAAGCAGACAGATTTCCACCTTGGTTCCATCAGGACAGCAAACCTCCTGCTAACTGGTCTCTAGGAATGCTGATTTAGAACTGGAAGGTGATCTCTTGTAACTCAGCAAAGGCACTGTGGAGTTTCATGGGATTGTAGCACACCACTGGAATGTTCTGAGTTTATAAAAAAAGTCTAACATGTAAATCAAAGACCTTCTCCCCCCCCCCCCCCCCCCCCCCCACACCCCATAGAGCAGAAGTTGCAGCCAGTTTGTGTGGAAGTAAAGTGGCTTCAGCAAAGTGACACTGAACAAAAAAACTGTCTCCAGATGGCTCTGGTGAAACACCATCTGAGCATTATTATCAGGGAGATTATTCAATTTGCATTTTGACAATATCCATGCATGTTTGGCATGCTGAAAAATCAGCTGAAAAATAAGGCCTTGCTGTTGCTAGCTGAAAACACTTTGAAGTAATGGTGTATCCCCCAGGCCTAGTCAAAGGTTGGACAGTTCAGTCACAAACTTGGGGAGTGAAGAGAGCAGCAGCCTCCAGGGAAGGGCACAGAGTGCAGGGAGCAGCACAGTGAGCCATTAGCTCTGCCTGTGCAGGCAGTTTTTAATGGAGCTCTGAGCTGTGACAATGACAAGTGCCTCAGAGAAAAAAAAAAAAAGCCTTTAACACAATTTCATCAGGGCAACACACTAACAGTCACTGCTCTGGGAGAGGCAGTTATGAACAGGGAAATCAAACACGGAGGAGGGAAGGGCAATGCTGCTGCAGGAACCAGCAATAACCTCAACTGGCAATGATGGGAAACAATATCTTCTGAGCAACATTGATTAAGTGAGATTAAAACGAGACTGTAGAATTACAGCTCCTTTTTGAAGGAGAGCAGATAACACGAGTTAATTACTGCAGGGGACGAGCAGAAAGCTGAGCAGGATGCTAATGACCACACACAAAACCAGAGAGAGCATCTCTCTCTCTCTCTCTCTCTCTCTCTCCCCTTGAGGTCTTTCTCACCCACCTCCTGAGACTCACCTGAGGGCAGCAGCGTGGTAAGTGTCCACGTAATCTGAAATGAAGAGCTCTCTGTTCTTGATAACTGGGTCTGTGATGACCAACTCTCGGCCAGAGTCTGCCAGGGAGCAAAAACACAAACCAGCCAAGCATTAGCTGCAGTGTGGAAGCAGCAGCCATCAGTTTGCAAATATATTTTAACAAGTCAAAGTCTGAGGATGTTTCAGCCACATACTCCTCAGTGTTGAGGACATCAACACTGTTGGCATGGCCTGGAAAGTATGGGATATAAGAACTGGTGTCTAACAACATCATATCCATTCTCATCCACCTTTCTCCCTTGTCATATCTACTTCTGAAG
>NW_008679632.1:16214-20523 GCF_000695815.1 Acanthisitta chloris | reverse complement strand
GAGCTTTTAGGGGCAGTGGATGACACATGTTACCCACTGATGACTACAAGTGGTCACTCCCAGGTGGAAGGAGCTAAGGACATGAATTTGTCACTGATTTCTGGTTTCTAGGATAAGGTTTTGGTTGGTTTGCATATTAAATCTCAAATCTTCAATAAAATCTTGTCAGTACTAACTGCTTAGTGCTCTGGCTTTGAGGTAAGTATTGATACTCATGTTCAAACACAGGAAACTCTTGAGTGTTAACAAAAAACTGGAGCACAACTTTTTCCATGGCTTCTTTGTAATACCTTTGAGGAACACACAAAAATACTTCTCCACACACACAAGTGTGGCATAAAAAAGCAAAACTGTTACCACAAATGTTGTCTTTTTGACACTGCCTATAATCTCATCGTTAGAAGTTTCAGATGAATTAGCAAGAGAAGTGTTAGATTTGAGGAGCTTTTGCTAAAAGCACACACAAAATGTCCTTAGGAAGGAGAACGTGTGCTCAACCCTGTACTGTCAGGCACCAGAAAGTTTGCTGTGTTCCATATTTCAATCATCAACTTTTATCATCACCATTCACCTTGGAATAGCTTCAGAATTTTTAACAGTTGCCTCAAGGAAATTTCCTGGGAAGAACAGAAGCAAATGTTGTGTCTTCCCTGGAGGCACGAGATAAATGACACTGGGATATGTACTAAACTTTCTTCTGCTTCTATTAAACCCAAGATCACACTTGTTTTTTTGCAAAGAGAAAAGGGTAAACTCGGCTCTGAGTGCTTCAGTTCCATCCCTTACTGCAATATTAATCACAATGAATATTCATATCTGCAAGGTAGGATGGATGTAAAAATCAGTTCTCATGGTGCTATGGCACACACACGGATGTAAAAATCAGTTCTCATGGTGCTGTGGCACACAAAAAAAAAAAATAGAAGATCTGCAATTTCTACAGATAGTTTCACAGTATGTAGATACTGTAGACACTATAGACAATTTGGGCTTCTGCCAGTTCATTATTAGTGCAGTGTCCAGAAAGGATCCAGTGTGATTTTTCTTTTCTCTTCTCTCTTAAGGCATTGTGCAATACATCACAGCATTTAAAGCAGAGCTGAGATGCATCTGATTACAGCTATCAGAACATACATCAGTCAGAGCAAACACGGCAGGTAAAATCACCACCATCCATCTTCTGATAGATTGTTTTCATCATGCCCTTGCTTCAAACCCCTATGCAACACTGTTCTTGCTTTGTTAAAGCTTAAATTTGAGAGCAGAATGAGGCAGATCTTCCTGCAGGGAGTCTGACTTACCATTCTCATTGTGTCTGTCCTGAACCAAGTGCTGATACACAGAGTCTGGGACTTCTGACTGGCGATAGTACCACTTGACGTTCATGAGGAGATGGTCCCGTTTGCTCTGAAAAACAAGGTCTAAAGGCATTACTAAAAAGGAAAATCAGACCACATCTCCCACAATCTACAGGAAGAAAACCTGAGGAAAAGGTTTCTGTGCCAATGAAACAAGGGCAATGTGCTAATGACAGATTGATTTTTCAAACTAGACAAAGGCAACAAGAACCCACATCATGCAGTGTTATCTCTTTGTGCATCTGACCAGCAAATACTGATCTGTGCACTCACATTCATTAAGACAAGAAAAGAAGAGGCAGGGATCAGAAAAGGACTGGAAGTTCTGGCCTCACCCAGCATGGGCTTCATCTGCTCATTTCCACAAACACTAAGTATTTATGCCCAAATATGCAAAAAAAGAACACCAATAGTACCATAATTCAATATAACCATTCTTAGCAGTTGAAACCAAGAGATAATAGACTTTTTTCCCCAAGGACAGATGGATTCAGCCATAATCATAGATGTTCTTTATTACACAAAAGAACAGGATACTGCACTTCAATCACAGTAATTACAGGCTCTGACTGCTCAGGCATCTCACAGCAAAATTTACACTAAACTCCTCTTCAAACGCTCCTTTCTCACTTCAGACTTCAGCCACCAGGTCGTTCCTTCTTGGAAGGAAAATGAAGCATAAACAACACTTAGAGAATTTTTAGATCAAGTCCTTACAGACTCTCTGAACCCCTCGGTCTGCAATTCTTCCTAATGCTCCAAAACACTTGAAGAAACAGAAGAAAGCCCTGAAGGGAAAGTAACATTCTTTTGGCATGAGGCAACTGCAAGTTTGTTTTTCTGTGGACTACAGTTCTTTAGACCCTTCTAAAACTGCTCCTGAAACATTTGCATTTCAAGCAAAATCCCAAGTTACTGGACCAGAAGGTTCCTGTCATCTCTCCTGTTTGCATCACCCTGGTTGTTACAGCATTTCTGCTTCATAAACAACATGAAAACCTTTCCATTAAAAGCACCTCTTGAAGCCTTTGATGAAAACCACGTGTAATACCAGAAAACCACTGCCAGTGGCAGCATTGTGCCAGAAAAGTTTGTGACTGATCCACCACCTCCACATGTGCTCCAAGCACTGACTCCTCACACACCACTCAGGAACACACTCAGCATCCTTGGGCTGCTCAGGAGAAACCTGATCCTGCTGTGTTGGTTTTTTTTAACTAACACATTTTCAGTCAAAGCCAACAAGCTTGGCTAATGCATGAAAAAAAAAAAAAACAAAACCAAAAAACAAATCAAAAGGACAAAGTGTGAGAGGCAGCTGTGATTTGTGCTGCCTGCTGTTCCCAAATTGGGGTTGCAGACTTCTCTGTTCTCCTGCAAAGCTGTTCTGGTGCATCACAGCTTTTGTGAACAGTCTCTCTGAATTCTGAAGACAAAAAAAGTACAAGTAAATAATCTGTTACCCTCTCACTAAGAGTTCATCCATTCTATTGGTGCTAACCAGGACTGCTCGCAGCAGCGATGGGAAATATCAACCCAGCTTTTCTCTGCTAATTCTCTCTGCTTTTTTTGGCTGAGTGGAGAAAGTCTCTGCTCCCATGTTCCACAAGCCTTGAGAGCAGGCTCAGAAAGCATCACAAAAACGACTCACTTCATATAAGGACAGTTTACAACAAGCATCAATAGCCAATGCTTTAAATTTCTGGGTGTCTTTCAAATAAAACAACCCTCCAGAAGGATTGCAAAGGAGGCACAAGTGCATCTCTACATGGAACCACGAAGGAGGACTACAAAATACAGCATGGAATTTCCTGGTGGTGGTTTTAACTAGCAAATTGCATTGGGGGAGGAGAAGGACTAGAAATCTACACTGTGCTTTGCCAAGGAAGGTGCTCACAAAGGGTTATCTACAAACCACAAGTCTGAAGAACCACCAGCAACCAATGGAGAGATCTGAGAAAAGAGAGTAACTCACTCTATCTTGGAAAAAAGAAGAGGACAAAGGCAGTGAATGATACCTGAATGGCTACAACCTCCTACACAACCTTACCCTGACTTTGCTACAAGGGAACAGCTCTGCAGAAGGAACTCTGGAGTGTGTAACTTGTGTGAAGGAACATCCTTCACATCTGCATACACTGACATTACATTCCAACAAAAAGAGAGGCATCAACACTGTGAAATGCTCTCACTGCCTTGGCATCACACAGAGCTGGGAGTCACAGCTTCACTGTGAACTGGGCCAGGGCTGTCAAGGAGATGGTGATGCAATCACCTCACCTCCCTCTCTGCTTCTTATTCTGTCACAGAACAGCACAGAGCTTTTAGCAGCGCTGGGATGAGGCCAAGGTCAGCACTTACAAAGTGTTCTGATACACTGGAGAGAAGGAATCAGTGCTTGGAAGTGAGGTTTTCCCACTTGCTGCCCTAAGGGAGCACCTCACTCTCTCTCCCCTCCTCCCCAAATACCCTTTTTTGTCATTCAGTCAAAGCAAAGAAAAGTTTCTGTATTGCCACTTCTGGCAGCTTCACTGCAGACATCCAAGTTCCCCAATATGCACTTAAAAATGGACTAGCAGGGGATTACACAGGAGCTTATCAGGAATATTCACACACGAGCACACAGTGTAGGCAGGCAGGATTTTATCACCTCATCACTCCAAAATCCCACAATTTAGCTCAGCGTAACATCTACATACAGGCTGGAGCTTTCTGCCAGTTCAAGCATTTTAATTTGATGGGAAGATATTCATTTCCCATTCTGAATGGGAATCTCTCAGAAGGTCTCAGCTGTTCCCCTCACTGTGCTTTATTCCAGGGGTTAGTAGGTACTCTGCACATGAAAGAGAACAACAACATTTCCTCCCCTGAAATCCGATTCACAAGCAGGAGGAGCAGGGCAGATTGGATTTCAGGAGGTGGGATGGATCGAAGAAGTTCTCAGGGAAGTG
>NW_008679632.1:1167-16164 GCF_000695815.1 Acanthisitta chloris | reverse complement strand
GACTGACCCTCCAGGCTGCTCACACAGTGCTGAGGCACTGTCAGAGGAATTACAGGGGGTTCAGAACACACAGGAGAGGCTTTTCTTTCATAGAATTATAGAATCAACTGGGTTGGAAAAGACCTCCAAGATCATCAATCCAACCCTACCGTGGTCACTAGACCAAGTGCCACATCCAGTCTCAGCTTGAAAACCTCCAGGGATGGTGAATCCACCACCTCCCTGGGCAGCACATTCCAATGTCTCATCACTCTCTCCAGAAAAATCTCTTCCTAATATCCAACCTAACCCTCCCCTGGCAGAGCTTGAGTCTGTGCCCTCTTGTCCTGCTGCTGGTTGTCTGGGAGAAGAGACCAACCCCCCCCTAAGGGGCTAAGCAGATCTTTAACCAGTTCCTCTCAGATTACAGGGAGGCTATTTGGCTTTCCATCTTTGTCTATCAGCTCTAGAGGCCACTTGTCCTGAGGACAACCTGTCCCACTATTAAAAACTGAGGCAAAGAAGGTGTTAAGTACCTCAGCCTTTTCCTCATCTTGGGTCACTCTGTTCCCTCCCATGTTCAACAAGGAATGATGGTTTTCCTTGCCCTTCCTTTTCCTACTGATGTATTTATAGAAACATTTTTAGCTATCCCTGACAGAATTGGCCATATTTGATTCAAATTGTGCCTTTGTCTCTCTAATTTTCTTCCTACATGACCTGACTATATTCCTGAACTTCTGCTTAAAATGAGCCTTTGCCTTGAAGGGACTAAAATAATCTTGCTTGTTGTCTTTTAAAGCAGTTATGTCCTGATTTCCACAGCATTTGTGGCAATTCCAAGGTGGCAGTTTTCCCCAGAAAACAGTTACTGCACAGCACAATTCAGATCTTGAGAGATTCCACAGTCTCTTTCCAGGGTTATGACTAACCAAATTGTGCAAACAATCACAGATGTCCTGCAGATTCTCTCCCAGGGATTTAATCAGTATACTTCACTACTTGCCCTATTTAGATCCATGTTAAATCACAACTAGCTTTGGAAACAATATCCCAAATGCTGGAGATGACAGATGGGCACGCTGGAGTCAGGGAATAGCAGCAATTTCAGAGAGACAAACAGCAAAACAGGAGCAAGGAAAAGAACATCTTCCCTTTCCAACATGTTTTCCACTATGAAATTTTTCCATCAGAAAAAAAGTGATAACCTGATGAACTCTAAGCTACCAAATTCTTTGTGTTATTTTAAGAACATGTTAAATATTTTAACAGATGACTGTAAAAACAAACATCTTGGGCAGTGCAGCAAAGCAGCTTTGGCCCCACAAAGCCAGGGTGGGATTTTTTTTAATCATACAAATTAACCTCTCACTTTGGGGCATTGTTTATTCCCCCAAAATAACGATTTCATTCCACACAAACAGTTCTAATGCTGCTCCATGATGATGTGTGTTAGTTTGACTCCAGAGGTAGATGTGACTTGTTCTATCCCTCCCTGGTCCTTCCCTGCTATGCAGAATTGTTTCCCATATTTCTCCTCCTCCTGGAGAACCATTTTTTACCCTTAGTCAACTTTGACATTTACTAAAGGAGAGAAAAGGAAAAACAAAGACCACTCAGATTCCCTGTGGAAAATAAAGCAGAGGAGAGACACGAATGAAACTATCTGGAAATCAGGAGCCGAAGAGATACAGACAAGGATTATTCTTCATCCCAGTCCACAGCAGCATGTGTCATTTCAAGTTCTCAGGCTATCTTTTTTTGTAGGCTGTTTGCTAATTAATTAAGCAACCTGATCAGCTGTTTGTAAGCCAAGCAAACCCAGCTTGGAAATCCAGAGGTTATTACTACAAATGAGCGTGTTATTTTTGCAGCTTGATTATTTAATTCAGATGCCTACGCGGCAACACATAATTACTCCTCGCAAACACAGCAGCATTGTCAGTGTTGAGCACGAAATCAAACTGCTCAATAAAAGCAATAACATGCCAATGTGCAGATTAATCCTCTCCAACACAACAGCCCAGGGCAGGCAGCCCTGGGTGGTGTCTGTCCTCTTACCCCGAGCCAACACAAAGACTGCAACCTTTAAACCTGTTAGTGTTATCTAATGACTATTCCATCTACAAGAGCTTTTCTAATAGGAACATGCCTCGATGGCTTATCTGGGAGCACAAGGCAGGAGAGCAGTAATGGGAGGCAGGAAATGAGAAGGTTTGGGTAAGCCGCGGATAATCGATCAGGGGATTCACTCAAGTGTGAGCTGAGCTGGGAATAAGCTGCCTGGGGTATCAAATATTGCTGTTTCCAGGGCAAAGGCCCATTTCTGTGATCTATGCAGGAGAGCATAATTCATCGACAAAACAATATGGGATTATTTTTTTTCCCCCCCGCGACGGTTTGCACTTGGCATTCGGTCACTGGTTACAGCAAGAATTTCTCTGGTGTCCTTTTTTAGTCATAAATAAAAGTCCCTGTGGAATTCAGCATGCTGGAAATGAATGCAGCCTTGTGTACAAGTTACTCTGAGGTGTCAAACACCCCACTCATACTTTTCCCTGAATCCCAACCTTCTCTACTTAGTGCCCATGAGCTTTCCTACACCTTCAGAGACACACCACACATCTACAGGATGCACAGTCCTTTTGCCTGGAGCCACTCTGTTAATACTGTTTGTTCTAAATCTCTAACTGCAGTTCCTACAAAATTTGGAGCACCAGTGTTTGCAAACAACACCAAACATCACAAGTTTGTAGACTTGTTTCTGACATGAGAAGGGAAATCACTCCAGTCTCATAAACACACCCTAAACCTCAGCCTACATCCAAACTCATGGACCCACGTGAAGGTAGAAACAAACAATCTGACTACACCATTAAAAAACTTCACAGTTTTACCTGATCACAGATGATCTGCAAGGTTGCTTTGTGCCTGGTGAGGAGTTGGCCAGAAAGTCAAACCCCCCAAAATCCAACCATCAAGGCCTCTGCAAAAACACGAGGTGCTACACGACTTAGCCGCGTGTTAATTCCGAGGAGCTGCCATATGTTGTCTCCCAGTGTGGGTGGTTTGGCATTCTAGTTGCTAGACTGCCTTAAAAAAACAGCCTTTGGATCACCAGAGCTGCACTATCCAAACTTGCTGCGCTGCCACTTCCCGAACACGAGATGTTCTGCTGGGTTGGATATTGCTGTCGCAAGGCTCCACAGCACATATGACAGACAAAGAATAATTATGGCAGCTGAGAAGTGGTGATACATCCATCAGAAACTGGAATAAATAGCACTAAAAGACTGCAGGAACCTTGGTGAATTCGACAGCAACGTTAGCCTCAGGAGTCAGCACTGAATTTTGCTGTGCTTCTAGTTGTACTTCTAAGACAAAGCTCAATAAATATAGCCTCAGGAGTCAGCACTGAATTTTGTTGTGCTTCTAGTTGTACTTCTAAGAGAAAGCTCAATAAATGGAGCAGGTTTTTATGTAATGTGAAACAAATGTTAGCTACCAGCTCTAAATTTTATTCAGAGTAACTCATCTCTTCCCTTGAACACAGCCTCATCCAAGTTTTTAAAGGAGAAAAAGAACATTACTCATTTCAGGTAATGACCCTAAGACATATCTGTTTTTAAAACAAACTACAGTATTTACTCCATCAACTTTTCAGCTTTATTAGAAACAAAACTGCTCACTGTGCTGAGCACCAGCAAATCACCTGTTTTCCTTTCAGTGAAATAACTTTAAAATTTCAGTGCAATTCTAAACGACAAAAGATAATTTCATCTTGTTTTAAAAAAAAAAAAAAAGAAAAGAAAAGAAAAAGAAAAAAAAAAGAGGCAGTTATGCTTAAAACCTGCCTGGCTTAAAATAAAACTATGATAAGATCTTTCATGAAGGTTATGGGTCATTGCTTACTACCTCATTTAATCCCTTTGTGGTATCTTTCTGCTCCGTTTCCCTTTTATGTTCCCTGAATCCCATCTGTGGTTCCTGGTGTGGGTTATGCAGAGCAGAGGGATAAAGTCACCAAAACATTCTGGTGTACAACTACCAGGAACGAGGCTGTTTGACTGTGGCTATCAGGACCACGAGACAGTGTGGCCACCCCTTTTCTCCCCCCATGAAAGCTTCTGTGGCACAAAAAAAAAAATCTCTCCTCAACTGACTGCTCCATTCCTGGGGAAAACAAGCAGCACTGGGTATAGACAGACCTGATGAAACCTGTGCAGATAAAAGTTTATGTTGCCTTGACAAATTCCCAAGAGGGAAGCAGAGCACAGATGCACTGTGGACAGTCTGCAGGGGCTCCAGGGAAGCTGCAGAGAGACTCTTGGTTAGGAAACGCAGTGACAGGACAAAGAGGAATGGGAGAAATTGAAAGAGGGGAAATTTAGATCTTAGGAAGAGTTTTTTTGCTGTGAGGGTGGTGAGACACTGGCACAGGTTGCCCAGGGAGGCTGTGGCTGCCCCAACCCTGGCAATGTTCATTCCAGGTTGGATCAAGCCTTGAGCAACCTGCTCTGGTGGGAGGTGTCCCTGCCCAGGGCAGGGGGTTGGGGCTGGATCATCTCTAATCTCCATCCCAACCCCTAAAATTGTATTATTTTATTACAAGAGGAGAGGGTGGTGAGACACTGGCACAGGTTGCCCAGGGAGGCTGTGGCTGCCCCAACCCTGGCAATGTTCATTCCAGGTTGGATCAAGCCTTGAGCAACCTGCTCTGGTGGGAGGTGTCCCTGCCCAGGGCAGGGGGTTGGGGCTGGATCATCTCTAATCTCCATCCCAACCCCTAAAATTGTATTATTTTATTACAAGAGGAACCTAAAATTCAACCCTGGCAGTGTTCAATGCCAGGTTGGCTAAAGCCTGGAGCGACCTGCTCTGAGGTGTCTCTAGGGTAGGGGGTTGGGACGGGATTTCTAAGCTCCATTCCAACCCCTGATCATGACACAGTCACTCATGTCCATCCAGACTCCCATGTAATACCCATGTTAACTGCAGTGTGCTCGTGTTGAAGATCCTTCCAACACACAAAGCTACTGCATCTCCATATGAGCATCTCCATCCACCCAGCTGTACCCTCCCACCTGTGGTTTGGGTCCAAACTCCATCTACAAACCCCCCCAAATTCCCACAACACACATACACACACAGAGGGGAGAATTCATTAATAGGCTGTAATTAAAATCACTGCAATAAGCACAATTTTTGATGGCAGCCTCTCTGCTCACGTAGGCTGCCTCTCCCAGCTCCTCTCTGATTACAGATTATGCCTTTCCCACAGAAGCCAACTTGGCAGGGAATTGCTGCCACAGTATTGACAGCGACCCTGCTTAGCTCAGGGGCTCATTAGCATCTCTATTGCTCTGCTCACCCCACACACATGGCACAGCAAACACACAGTAAGCAAACAGTTACCTAACAACTAATGTTAGCACCAGTGCATTTAACTAATCATTGAATATATGCTCTGCTAATTAAATTCCATTAAGGTTTTTGAAGCATTATCCCAAAGAAGTGCAGCACTGAACTGAAGATCCCCATTCAGGCCATGCCTGACATTTGCCATTAAATGTCATTTATAGTATATAGCTCCAATCTAATTGCTGAGCACCACCAGCAGCAGTATTTATCACTTCTATTAAAACAAGCAGCACACAGCAGTGAGGCTATTTGAAGCCATCATATACAGTTTAAATAGATTTCTCACCTTTTAAATATCAAGAGGCCACATTTTCTTTCCTATCTCACTAAGGGGTTTACCTTTGAACAAAGACACACCAAGAGCAGGAGGATAAAACAATCAGGAGACAGTTTGCTCTGCAAACCCAGCACAGGGTTTGAACAGTCAGCTGGCTGTTAAAATATCACCTAACAGGCAGGGGAATTTTATGACAGGAAAAATATTAAAGCACCTCAGCAAACAGGTTGGGTTTGAAAATTAGAAAAGGCAAAGAAATAAAGGCTGATCAGACAGATCCTGTGACTTGGCTATTTCACCACCAAAGCAAATGCTGTTCCTATGAGAAAACAAAGTGTGTTTGGAAAACAAATGACTTGAAAGTAAATGTTTCCTCAAGCAGTTCCTCAGAGGATGTAATTTGCTTATGAAATGGTCACTTACAGGTTTACATCCTCTTAGAAACTGCACCTAACACGTGTGATATAGAAAAAACTAATGTTTTAAACCCCCCAAAAATCAGCTTTTTACACTGGGCTTCACACACGAGGGTGTTCAGACAGTGACTGATGAACAGGGGCATGACACAGCCTGAATAAAAATCCTGTCAGGAATTAATTTGTAACTACCAGAGCAGCTAATCAAGAAAACAAAACAGCAATCTTAAAGTCAAGTTATAAAGATACAACTGGATCTTACCACCCAGAGAAATTCTAATACAGATTTTGCTGCCATATCAATAACTGGAATTAGCAACACTAGGCTTTGTGGTTTTCCTTGGTATTTATATGTAAATCAGTGCTAAATAAACATCCCCCAAACCAGCTCCACAGGCTGCAATCTAATCTAAACCCGAAGATTGGAAAGATGATCTCCATTCATCTGGAAATAGCTAGATATTGAAAACACTAAAATCAGAAACAACTACACTGAGAAGAAAATGGATGTATTTACCTGCTAGGAAAGAAAAAAAAAAAAAGCTCAAAGGACAAGTTGGGAGAAAGATATAAAGAAAAAGCCTTTTCTCAGGGGTTGAAAGTGTGAACATACAGACAGAGCTAAGATGATCCCCAAGAAAAGGAGCTCTGAAACAAAGAAATGGAGTGTTTAAACACACAGCACATATCGTGGTCACCATCTGCACTCTCTGAATCAAAGTGAACACAGCCAGCCAAGCTACCACACCATTCTACAGCAAAATTTGTCTTGGGCAATATAATCGTCACAGCATTACAACTTGAACAAATGAAGCCACTAATAGCTTCCATTTCCAAAAGTCAAGGTGTTAATTCAGCCTAGATCCAGCAGCAGAATGCTCTGAGACCAAGTAGGAGTTCCATAAACCAATTCAAGTCCTCCTGCAGAATCCAAATTAATTTCCTTTATTACTAGAGGCACTGGATGGAACTCGTCTTTGCCAGATTCAAATGCTCTCGACTCAGAAATCCTCATGTAAAGTTAATGAAGGTTTATGCCTTTCCCCTTGTTCTGGGCATGAGGGTTTATATCAAGCATATCATCACAGCCAATTCTTTGAGAGACTTACTGAAAAACTGGAGAATTCTGTGTGCAACCATTACCTATCAATGCAAAAATTAGCAGAGACCTTCCTCTTTGCCAGATTCAAATGCTCTCGACTCAGAAATCCTCATGTAAAGTTAATGAAGGTTTATGCCTTTCCCCTTGTTCTGGGCATGAGGGTTTATATCAAGCATATCATCACAGCCAATTCTTTGAGAGACTTACTGAAAAACTGGAGAATTCTGTGTGCAACCATTACCTATCAATGCAAAAATTAGCAGAGACCTTCCAAAAAAAAAAACAAAACAAAACAAAAAAAAATACCTATCAATGCAAAAATTAGCAGAGACCTTCCAAAAAAAAAAACAAAACAAAACAAACCAAAAAAAAAAAAAAAAAAAAAAAAAAAAAAAAAACAAAAAAAAAACAAAAACCAACAACTAGAAGTTATTCAGGAAATTTGTGTCACACTTGATTTTGACCATTTAGAGATAACTCATGATTTAGATTAACTTCCTTTTACCAAACACAACCTCAGCACAGCTTTAGGATTTTGTTTTCAACATCTCCAGGAACTTCAAACTGCTGAGCTGGAGCCTCTCCTGGGGAAAATTAAAGTGTTGGAGATGACTTAGTAAAATTAGGAGCTCTCCCTCCCTTGGATGCATATGTTAAAGGGAAAAGCCTACTAAAATCAATACTGAGACACATATTTGACAAGCCTGAGCCACAGCATCTCTCTGGGAACTTGACCCCCAAAGCCATAGAGCTCCCTGAGTGTTCAGCACCTTAGAAAAGCAAAATAAAATATTCATGGCTGAAGCAAAACTGCCAAATCCAAACCAAATTTCCAACACTTGAACTAGTGTAAACTCCATCGTTTGTCCTGCAAGTGTTTTCCAATGAGTTACAATCATAAATTCAACTGTAATATAACCCAATATTAGCTCAAATTTCAATATTTACTGGGTGGTTAGTGTGTTTCACATGCTCCAGATACTTTTCCAGTTGTTTTATTTTCCTGGCCCAATGTCTTTAGTGACAAAGAGCCCCTTGGTTTAATCAGTCCTGGCTATCAAAAGGCAAATATTAAATGCTAACTACAGCTCCTGTATCAGCTCAGAGATTTAGGATGATAGTTCACCACAGTTAATGGAATTTTGCACTTGGGTGTGGAAAGTTCTCAGTTTAAAGGCCCAAAACTTCAACAGCTTATATGGACTGAATGTTCTGAGGGAGCAGGAAAGGCCAGAAAACCTGAAATCAGGGGACAATTTTCAGGTATATCCTTACAAATCTGCCTCAGCTAATGCAGGGAAGCTCTAAGAGCCCCTTGAATCAGGAGCACAGCCCAGGGAGCAGAATTCCTAGGTTTATGAACTGTTTTGTAACACCAATATGTGGAACATCACAACACAGGAGAATGGGAAAACCACCATCAAATATCATCTCCTCTTTTTGAAACTCAATGTTTGCAGCAACAGACATTCCAAAAAGCATCCAAGGGAATACCTTCCTGCAGATTCCTCCCCACACTGTCTGATATTCTATATTCTGCAGCTTCTGCCTCGCTAGGTCCTCGAGTTCACACATATCAAAGCACCCAATTGCCTTTTCTTTTTTTGCCTTTTTTTTTTTCCCAACACGAAGAATATGAAAGCACACACTGAAGCTGGTCCTTGTTAGCAGCCCCATTTTCATCTCTTTGAGTTTAAAGAGAGCAATTCCCTTGAAAACTGTCACAGCATTTTCCCAATCCATAAAGAGGAAGTTCAACAGCCTCAGGTCACTAATCACAACGACGAGAGATACAGAGCATAAATTATGTCTTTCTATTTCACAGTAGTGAAGCATGTGTAGCCTTTTATCTTATTTACTTGATTCTTTCCATGAATCAAATATTCTGGATATATTTGGACTCTAAAAAAGGGTTTGTTTCCAAATAAAAGGGAAACACTTTGTTGTTTAGATAACATTCCTCACATGAGGGATATTAATAGCACATACAGGTGGATGGACAAGAATTGCTTCACAGAACAATATAAATTTCTATTTTCCCAAAAGGAAAAACTTCAAGTCTAAGATTTGCTTAGCACAAGTTTGTTGGTTTTAATGATTTATGCACTGCTTTTAACCTTAAAATGTGCCAACAAACAACTGGAGGGAATAAGATTTAAAAAAGCCCCAGAAGTTGTGCTTAGAAAGCAGAGCAGGATGCTTATGCACTGCTAATTTAATTAAAGTTATTTTCCTTTTAAATACCCTCTAATGGCCCAAAACGAACTCAGGCTGATTTAAAATCAATCACTTTAATCAAAATTACAAGTTCAAATTCTCCACGGGTTAGTGTTCAGTGACTACAGTGTCAAAAAATGCACATCCATCACATCCCTAAGCTTTCCTCGCTCCAAGTCCCAAGCAGGGAACAGCAGAGTTCTCTCCTCCACGCAGAGGAGGTGACTCTCAGGCTCTCTCAACAGGCCCCCAGCAGCACACAGATCTCCTTTCTGCCTTCTGCAGGGAAGAAAACACAATCTGAGCAAGATCTGAAGCTCTGTTAGACAGTCACAAGGTGGAGCTGACTTGAAGCATTTCCCTAAGTGGCTCCATCAGTCCCTGCTGCACAAAAGGGGAGATTTGCCTTTCCTGCCACTCAAGCTCAGGAGACACCCCAGGAATTCAGAGAGCATCCACACTATTTTCCCTTCCACATGTCAGCCTTTTGGTACCTCTCACCAGCAGCCTGCAAGAACTCACATCTCTCCCATCATCTTCTGATCTATACAGAAATCAACACCTTCTGGCCCAGTGTGGTGTAAGAACCTCAAATGTACCCAGCAGCCCAAATAATCCCTTTGCCTTCCAGAACATACTTGCTCTACACAAGACCAAGGATAGGACATGGAAATGACACATCCACAGGGATAATCAAGAAAATTGACATTCCAGAACATACACCACTTGCTCAACGTCCATCACATTACCAACGCTCTCAAGCACGTGGTGGGTGGGATTGTTGGGGTGTCCTGTGCAGGGACAGGAGTTGGATTGATGATCCTTAGGAGTCTCTTCCAACTCAGGATATTCTGTGATTCTATATTAAAAAGGAACAAAGGCTGATTTTTATGAATAAAGATAATCCCTACCTGCTTGAGGAGCAGCACACCAGAGGCAAGAAATCCTTGCAAGGGAAGCTACCCATGACACGTGTGTGTGCTAGTCACACTGATGTCCCCAAGTCTTGAAATCTTCAGCATTTTATTCTCACAAGAGCATTAAGAGCATCATCACTACCTTGTAGAGCAATTCAAAGCACATGAGTGAGGTTGCAGCAACTGTGAGGGATGGGACACACACTGAAATTCAGTGACCACAGTGACATTTCCCATTCCTTAAGGAAACCATTTTGAGAGCAGGAAAACAAATTTCTTTAATGAATTATCTTCACCAGCTTAAGAAGCATAACAATGTATCTTTGGAGGCTTCGCAGAGACGCAAGAAATCTGACAGTGCTCAAGTACCCCCAAATGACCAGAGAGAAAATTTCAACTTCAATAATCCTAAAGGTCAGAAGCATTATTAAACATGACAGATGCCCTCACTATTCAACACTAGAGGACATGGCTAAATTTATTCTAACTCCATTTGCTCTTGCTACATATAAAACGCAGCTAATGTACAATTTGATACTTTTTTCCCTAAAAGCTAGAAATAACAATCTTTTTTTCTCCATATTTTCAAGCTGACACGTAATGATTTATTTAGCAGTCAATTATCTCAGCTCCAGGTGGAGGAAACGGGTTTACTTTGGGTAAGGAAGAGGAAATGAGACAGCAGAAAGGTAAAATAAAGAGGCAAAGGGAGTAAAGACCATGTCAAAATGACAAAGGGCCTAATGAAACTAAGAATGGGCAAATTATATATATATATATATAGGGGGATGTTAATTAATCCTGTGGTTCCTGTACCTACAGTTGTAGAGGGATGTTAATTAATCCTATGGTTCCTGTACCTACAGTTGTAGGGAGATGTTAGTGAATCCTATAGTTCCTGTACCTATAGTTGGAGGGAGATGTTAATTAATCCTGTGGTTCCTGAACCTACAGTTGGAGGGGGATGTTAATTAATCCTATGGTTCCTGTACCTACAGTTGTAGGGAGAAGTTAATGAATCCTATAGATCCTGTACCTACAGTTGTAGGAGGAGGATAGTGAATCCTACAATTCCTCTATCTACAACTGAGCTATTGCTATTGAAAGTGTTCCTATAATACAATTTATTAGCCATATATTCCTCTTGATAACACAGCATGGGCAAAGAAATCTGGAATATACCCCACCCCCACAACTGGTATATTCTTGTTTTCTCCTGTTTGCTCAATATCTCTGCTCCTCCTCAGCTCACACACAGATGTGGGTAGGGATGTGCTGCCCATGGAATTGCTCTCAATGGTGTTTCCTGCTTTCCTCCTTATAAAATTAGCAAACCCAACACAATAGCACGACGAGCACGGAATTTCACGTTCAGCCCTATTTTTGTCCCCCTGCAACTCTTCAAAATTCCCTTGGCTGCTTCCAACAGGAGTTGGCTCTCCAAAAACAAACCAGCTTTACAGTGAATGGGAGCAATTTCCTGATGTAAAACAAGCTGACAGGCATCGTCAGCTCTGATTAAGGCCCTGCCTGCCATGCTCTCTCCATGGAGTGTGCACACACAGACTCATCTCCCCACCAGAGCAGGATGCTGGGACACAAGGGCTTCAGCAACTCCTGCTCAAGAGCTTTTGTTGGGGGTGAATCCTCAACAGCCTCCAGACAGCCCTGCAGTGTCCATGTGGCAGCAATCCAGCCATGAGAATTCCAGTGGCTGCTCCTCTGAATGCCAAGTGGGGCAAAAAAACCCAGGGCAATCACATGAAAACATCCCCCCCAAAAAAAAAAAAACCCACACAAAACCCCTGTGGATTATTCTGTGAGCTTTTTTTTGGTCTGGGTTGTTGTTTTTTTTAGTGTAGCCCCTAAGTTGTAAGGTCTGGATTCCAATTGTAAAGATCCAAGCCATATGGAAGGAAATGGAGGAAAAGCTGGAGTTGAGCTCTAAAATACATACATACAGCCTTAACTTCCAGCTGTTTAATCCTTATTCTGAACAATGCTGCCATCTGTTTTAAACCTCCAAATAGGAACAGTCTCTTCTTCCTTTCCAGAAGACAATGATGTAATTGTGACATAACATTGCAGCTTTGGAGAAATTCATTTAGTTGCATCGGTGCATTACACCATCAAAGCTGCTCAGAAAAACAAGGCCCCCAAAAAAAAAAAAAACCCACAAAAATTGCTGAACGTTCTCTAATGGACAAAATAATGGCACTGATGAAATTACAGATCTCTGGCAGCATCAGCCAGGTCAGAACACACAGCCCTGAGCACTTTGGGAATGCAAGATATGCTGGTTTAGCTGCTTTAGGATGGATGTTTTCTGCTCCTGCCTTCAGAAGATATACAACAAAATAAAAGGAATGTTGCTCTATTTTTCAACCAAGTTCAGTGAAACTCCAATACCCATAAATCCAACAGAACAGCCTCATTCCTCTTTCTTTAATTCTAACTCCCACCTGAAAGGCATTGCAAATACCTTGCTAATTTACCACACTGAGACCAACAACCAACTCAGCACTTAAAGAAGAAAAAAAAAATGTGTTTTTCCATATATGTGACCAGAGCAAACCTCAGTGGGTATCACAGCTTAGTATCTGTGAGAATTCCAAGTGGCATCTGGGCAATAGCAACCAAAAAAAAAAACCACACAGAGAAGCATTGTAAAAAGGAAGGGAATTATCAAAATGGATTCATATGCATCTGGAATGATTCTCATACAAAATGCCCAGCAAATCTCCCTGTGCTGCTGACAAATCACCAGCTGAGGTAAATCCCAGATAATGAAACATTGTGAGGAAGGCTCTATTTAATAATTTAGCCCCTGTCAAGGAGTTTGTATTGATTCTTGTTTTCAGCACAGGGAGAGAATGTTATCTCCAGCCTTACGGCTCAATGACAGCATCAGTGAATTTAATCACTGTGCAGCTCCTGCCATGCAATCCTTAAACTGTCACCTCTGATTCTTCATCATTCCTTGCCACTTTCCTTCAAAGCCCCTGTACCCACATTTTCATACTAATCTCCCACCCCACACGTGCCCCACTGTAATCACAGCAGCATTTCAATCTGCTTCACATTAGACATAAAAGCCAATCTCATTTGCAGGCTAAATTTTGTAGTTTAAATAATTCAGTGCTCCTTCAAACGTCTCATTCATCTGGATCTTATTAGCAACTCTGCTCCAGCCCTTAATAGCAAACTGAGCTGGGCTGAGGAAGGATTGAGCTATCATGGGACAGCACTTCCACAATCATGGAATCACAGCACAGTTTGGGTTGGAAAAATCTTAAAGATCATCCAGTTCCACCCTCTGCTTGGGCATCTTCAACCACCCCAGGTTGCTCCAAGCCCTGTCCAGCCTGGCCTTGAAAAGGTTTAGCAAAGATTTGGAGGAGAAAGAAAATTTTTCTGCCTTTTCTTGACTGTAGAGATTAATCTGGAGAAGGAAAAAAAAAATCTATATTAATCAGCATTTTTTCCACACCAAAAAGGAAAAGGTCATGCTGCCTCGTAACTGGCCAGGAAAATTTTGCCACAAATTAATTCAGCTGCAGTTCAAGAACAGAAGATCAATTCATCCACAAACAGAATGAGGCTTTTAAATACATAAATGCTTGTGGCTACAGAAAGCTCACCCAGATATCTGCATTCAAAAAACACTATGTCCTGTACCAGTGCAGAGGAGAAAAGATGCAAATGTAACATGTTTTGCTAGAATGCAAGGCCAGATGCAGGAGGACTGCAAAGGAGAGGGAGCACATGCTGCAGAATTGAGGGGAAAAGAGATTTCTTTTGATTTTTTTTCTCCCTTCTTTATTCTAGGTGAGATGCAAGACTTTCCATTTTATAATCCTTTGGATCAGAGTAAAATGATCCCACAGGCCCACACAGACAAGGTCATCATACACAGATTTTCTATTACAGGGCACTAGTGGCATTTCACAACTGTCTTTTTATGCACTTCTGCCTTTCCATCCAGACTATAAATTGTTACAAGGCCCTGGGGCAATCCAGCTGTATACTCCATTCAAATCAGGCTTCAAGGAGAAAGCTCCACAGTCAAAGATGCTTCAATCAAATAAACACACAGGCACAAAGGGCAACTGCATCACAATTAATAATGTTTTCTTTTGTACGGGTAAATTCCATATTCTCCTGGTTTCAAGTTTCTCTCTGATGCTCTGATTCCAAGTGTGGCCATTAGCATTTGAAATGTGACATCAAATTAAGTGGGGATGGGAGAAAGCAGAAGCTTGTGTTGCTGAAATCCAGGTTGGAGTCAGAAAAAACAGGAAAACCTTAAACAGGCAATTTGGACTTATTTATCCAAAGTGGAAATTCATCCCAAGAAAGGTTTAGATGACAGGATTAGAGGGAAGATTTGCAAGATCTCCTGTATTTGTATGATCTCCTGCTGGAACTGTGTTTCTTTTGGCTGCCAGTTATCACCCTGAGGTTTTGTCCTTCCTATTTACCTCACTTCCCCCTTCACCTCTGCTTGCAGCCCAGAGAAAAAGCATATAAACCTCTTGGAAAATAGTTCCACTTTCTCCCTCTTTTTGGATGTGTCTTTTTTTCCCCTTTCAGCTGAGAAGTGAAGCTGGAATTGCATTGGTTTCAGTAAATTAATCAGAACTTTATACTCAACACACTCATAAGTGC
>NW_008679632.1:0-1131 GCF_000695815.1 Acanthisitta chloris | reverse complement strand
CTTAGGATGGAAGTCAAGCTAAGTTCCACATTGTGCTTTGTTTCTTTCTCCCCAAACACTAATATTCACTCATCTTCTTTTACTACTGATCTCTGCATAGAGATAAACCCATTTCCACCAGCCATGGCTCTGTGCTACTTTTGATATTTAAATTGAGTCAAGTCATCAAAGCTGGATATTCATGGGTTTACAGGCACTGCAGAATTAATGCATTCAGAGCTCAAACCCCATTTACTACTGTTGCATCACATATTTAAGGTGAGAACAGTTTTAGTGGGATTAAACAATCTTGTACCCAACGCTGCAAGATTTTTTTTTTGGCTGACAACTCACTAAAGCTGCTGCTACCACCTCTTGAGGAAGGAGTTGGCACCTCTAGACACAGCAAGAGGTTGGTAACGAGGTGCTCAAGTCTGTGCTGCTCTGCACAGAGAGAGTTGTGTTCAATTCTGTTGGAATTTATGATAGTTATACAATAAATAGATTATATAGATTATGAGCAAGTTCACTGATGACACCAAGTGTGTGGGACAGCCACAGCTGGAGGATAGGATAGTGTAAGGGATTTTATCTGAGAATGCTGTGCTGACTACTTTATTTGTCCCATTTCTTCTTTGCTACTACAAAAGAGGGGAACAGCAAGTTTGGTGACACTAGTTTCTAAGGTATTTGCTCTCATTCCAAAATAAAGAGAACACAAGGTAGATTTGCATCAACAGAAAATCCTCCTGAGCAGATCTCCTTTTTGAAATGGTAAGAACACAGAAAAAAATTGGGATTCACTTCAAATAATGCAATTAGTCTATTTCAAACAGAGTTTCATGGTATTTCATCTTGGACAATACTGATCCTCTACTCTGCTCTGGTGAGACCACCCTGGAATACTGCCCACAGTTCTGGGGCCCTCAACATGAGAAGGACATGGAACTGTTGGAGCAAGTCCAGAGGAGGTCACGAACTTGCTGAGAGCACTGGAGCATCTCCCCTCTGAGGACAGGCTGAGGGAGTTGGGGCTGTTCACCCTGGAGAAGAGAATGTTGTGTGGAGACCTCAGAGCAGCTTCCAGGACCTGAAGAAGCTCCAAGGAAGCTGCAGAGAGACTTGGTTAGGAACTGCAGGGATAGGATAAGG
>NW_008679631.1:0-4430 GCF_000695815.1 Acanthisitta chloris | reverse complement strand
CCCCAATGATCCTGTGGGATACCCTGAGCCCCAATGATCCCTGTGGGATGCCCTGAGCCCCCCAGATCCATGGTGCTTCCCATGGGATGCCCCAGGACACTTGGAAGGAGTGGGATGACAGCACTGAGGAGCGCTGAGGGATGCAGGGAGGGATGGAGAGGGAAGAGGAGCCCAGGGAGAAGGGAAGTGGCAGAGGATCCCCAGGCAGCAGCTCCTCCTGGTAATCCCTGAGCAAATCCCACAGCACACAGAGATCTGGGAGCCCAGGGAAGAACCCACAGGGGAAAGGAGCTTAGCCTTGATGGATAAATGTCCCAGGAAGCACTTCCCTGCCGGACACATGAGCCAGGCACTGTCCTGGGGGTGGGATGAGATGGGAAGAGCTGCCAGAGGTCGAGCCCAAGCCCTGAGGGATCTTCATGCCTTGTCCTCCCAGTGTCCCTCAAAGAAGAAGCCCTGGAGAGTACAGAGCCCATGGACACAGAGCTGTCCCTGCTGCTCAGCCAACGCCAACGATGGAATCATGGAATGGTTTGGGCTGGAAAAGCCCCAGGAGACATCAAGTCCAATCCCCAATGCCAACATTGCTATGTCCCCAAGTGCCACAGTCACAGGGAAGTTCAATCCCTCATGGAATCTCCATCCCCAGCCCAATCCTTCTGTGGCTCATGGAATCAGTGAGGGGGGAAAGCCCTGGGAGAACACCAAGTCCAACTGCTCCACCAGCACAGCCAAGTCCAACCCCTGATGTGGAGATTGAGTCCAAGCACCAGTGCCAACACTGATGTCCCCAGTGCCACATCCACACTGTGTCCCCCACAGGACATTCCCAGATCCCTCCAAGTGCCTCAGAGTGTTGTCCAAACATTCCCTGAACCCTGTCCAGGACCTTTGTGCCATGACCATGGAATCATGGAATGGTTTGGGCTGGAAAAGCCCTTGGAGAGATTGAGTCCAAGCACCAGTGCCAACACTGATGTCCCCAGTGCCACATCCACACTGTGTCCCCCACAGGACATTCCCAGATCCCTCCAAGTGCCTCAGAGTGTTGTCCAAACATTCCCTGAACCCTGTCCAGGACCTTTGTGCCATGACCATGGGATCAGGGAATGGTTTGGGCTGGAAAAGCCCTTGGAGACACCAAGTCCAAGCCCCAGTGCCACCAGTGCCATGGTCCCCAGTGCCACATCCATAGGGACCTTCCATCCCCCAGGGCTGGGACTCCCTCCCTGGGCCAGGGCTGGACAATCCCTTTCCAGCAGGGATTGTCCCTAAAATCCAACCTGAGCCTCCCCTGGCTCAGCTCCAGGCTTTCCCCTCGTCCTGTCCCTGTTCCCTGGGAGCAGAGCCTGAATCCCACCTGGTGTCACCTCCTGGAAGAAGTTCCCCCCGAGTCTCTTTTCTCCATCTAAACCACAACCAAAGGCATTTGGGATCCCCTGGGATGATCCCAAGGGGGGAAACAGGAGGACTTGGGGGGGCTCAGCTCATCCCAGGAGGGATGAGCACCACCAGCTTGGCCTCTCTCCTCAGCATTCCAGAGTGGGAAGAGGCTGTTTCCTTCCCCAGCAGCTGCTCCTGAGCCATATCCAGCAGCTCCCTTGCAGGGAGCCCACCTGGGCACAGGGATTTCGTGCAGGATTTGGAATGGCTTTGCTTTCTGGAGCTGGAAATGTTGATCCTTCCCATTTCAAAGGCAGAGAAAGGTTTGGAAAAGCTCCTGCCACTCCAGCAGGGCTCAAAGGACACAAGCAGAGCTGGATACAGCTGCAGGGCAATTTGGGAGGAAAACGTTCATCCAGAGGAATCCTCTGGAGCCTCTGGACGAGGTTGGAACACTCAACACTCAAGTGCTGCCTCACCAATTCCAAGGGACGTTGCCAAGCTGTCCACACCCTCCCCAGGCTGCACTGGTCACCCAGGGACAGGGAGAGGTGTCCAAAACAGACCCTGGAGGGCACAGGATCCGTCACGGAGCCCACGGGGCAGGGAGGGGATCCACAGGGTCTCTGCAGGGATGGAGCATCCCAGCTGGAGCCCAAAAGCTCTGGATGTCTCCACGGAGGAGCAGGAGAGGCTGGAGCAGCAGAGCCCTGGCAGACAGAGCTGTGCATACCTTGGCCAGGAGCAGCTTCCAGACGCTGCCACCGGATCCCAAGGAGCCTTTTCCAGCCACACATTCCAGTCCCAGCGCATCACTGCCGGGAGCAGACACAGCTCAGCCCCGGGGGGAGGAGGGAAAAGGATCTGGAGGTGGAGGGGAAGGGATGGGGGAGGGACAAGGGGAGGCACGAAGGGATAGGGATGGAGCAGGACACACACAGGGATGCAGGAGGGACAGGGATAGGGATGGAGCAGGACACACACAGGGATGCAGGAGGGACAGGGATAGGGATGGAGCAGGACACACACAGGGATGCAGGAGGGACAGGGATAGGGATGGAGCAGGACACACACAGGGATGCAGGAGGGACAGGGATAGGGATGGAGCAGGACACACACAGGGATGCAGGAGGGACAGGGATAGGGATGCAGGAGGGGCACACATTGGGATGCAGCAGGACACACATTGGGCTGGAGCAGGACACACACTGGGATGCAAGTGGATATGGATAGAGCTGCAGGACCTGCACCATTCCCTGCTCCAAGTGCTCAGCAGCACCCTCAGGATCCCTCAGATCCCAGGGAAACAGTCTGTGTCCCTCTCCCTGCCTGCCAACAGCTCTACCGTCCCAGCCCATTCCCAACACACTCATGGCACATGCCACACTCCAGGGGCTGGAATGCCTTCCAGATCCAGGTGGAATCTCTGCCAAGCCTTTCCAGCACCAGGTGGAATCGCGGCCAAGCCCCCCCAGATCCCGATGGAATCTCTGCCAAGCCCCCCCAGATCCCGATGGAAGCTCTGCCAAGCCCTCCCAGGCCCAGGTCGGGGCTGTCCCTAGCCTGGAGGGAAAGCATTCCTGGCTCCCGGTTGGCACATCCCATCGGGAATTGCTCCCAGCCTCTGCCCCGACTGGGATGGGATTGGATGGGATCATCGGGAATCGCTCCCAGCCTCTGCCCTGACTGTGCATCCTATCGGGAATCGCTCCCAGGCTCTGCCCTGACTGTGCATCCCATCGGGAATCGCTCCCAGCCTCTGCCCTGACTGTGCATCCTATCGGGAATCGCTCCCAGGCTCTGCCCTGACTGTGCATCCCATCGGGAATCGCTCCCAGCCTCTGCCCTGACTGTGCATCCTATCGGGAATCGCTCCCAGGCTCTGCCCTGACTGTGCATCCCATCGGGAATCGCTCCCAGCCTCTGCCCGGATGCACAGCGATTTTCCAGGACACAGTTCCCGGGTGAGCTCACAGGTAGCTCTGGGATTTGCAGGTCCAGGATACAGCCCTGGCCGAGGGAAGGTTGGGGAGTTGGGATGCAGCTCCCTCGGGATTGGCAGGGAGCCCTGGGAAGGCTCCTGAGCCAAGTCCTGCTGCCAGCACAGCTCTCCTTGGAATTCTGCTCTGGCTTCAGCCTGGGCTGGAGCAGCCCCTGGAGCTCCCGATGGAAGCAGAGGAGGGAGCAGAGGCTTTGGGAATGCTGTGCCAATCACCCTCTGCCACTCGAGAGATGCTCCAAGGGGCAGGAGCTTCACTCCTGGTTTTCCCTGCAAGCCTGGAAGGGCCACAAGTAGGAGAGAAAGGAGCAGGATGGAAAACCAACGGGACAGAGAGTCCTGCAAACCACTCTGAGTCCAACTGCTCCCCCAGCACAGCCAAATCCACCACTGATGTCCCCATTTTTTTTTCGCTGGGACTGTTCAGTCCCTCAGGGAATCTCCATCCACATCCCAATCCCACTATGGATCAGGGAATCACTGAGCTGGGAAAGCCCCTGGAGAACACCAAGTCCAACCCCCAGTGCCACCCCTGATGTCCCCAGTGCCACATCCACACTGAGACTGTTCAGTACCTCAGGGAATCTCCAGCCACATCCCAATCCCACTACAGATCAGGGAATGTCGAGGTTTGAAAGTACCATGGGATCAGGGAATGGTTTGGGCTGGAAAAGCCCTTGGAGACACCAAGCCCAAGCCCCAGTGCCACCAGTGCCATGGTCCCCAGTGCCACATCCACAGGGACCTTCCATCCCCCAGGGCTGGGACTCCCTCCCTGGGCCAGGGCTGGACAATCCCTTTCCAGCAGGGATTGTCCCTAAAATCCAACCTGAGCCTCCCCTGGCTCAGCTCCAGGGGTTCCCTGGGAGCAAAGCCCAAACCTGCCCAAGCCACCACCTGCTCCATGCCCTGGTGGTTCCCATGGGATGGGGTTGGGGGTCCCAGCTGTGACCCCCCACCCCGTGCCCCTCGCAGCTGCCACCTCGGCATCACTTCCCGACGCCCTTCCCAGTTCCCCCAGTGGCTGCAGCTGGGAGGCTGTTAACCC
>NW_008679630.1:63895-68839 GCF_000695815.1 Acanthisitta chloris | reverse complement strand
GTGTCCTGGCACGCTGCCCGTGGAGCTGCCTCAGTCCGGAAGCGAGGGACACGTCGTGAAGAAAGTGCAATTATTTTCCTTATTGTTTTGTTTTCTGCCGATAGCTGCTTCCTCCTCCTCTGACCAGGGATTCATCAGCAAGCGGTAAGGGTGAATGTGAGCTCGACCACCCGACCTCGGAGCGCTCCCGTCCTTGCCAGTGTTCAGTGATGCCTCCTGGTTGGGAACTGTCATGCCGGCAAGAGCACAAAGTCATCGTTCACGTCCACCATTGGCACATAGAACGAGGGCACCTCGTTCACGCACAGCGATTTGTGCCCCGCGGGGTCCAGCTCCTGCACCTTCAGCTGCCACTCCATCCTCTGCACCGCGTTCAGGGCAGCTGCTTCGTGTTGCTGTCGCATAAGCAGGCATGTCTGGAGTGGGGAAAGAACAAAAGGAGATGAGGGGTGAGTGGGAGAGGGTCCTGCTGTGAGTGGGAGAGAGACCTGCTGTGAGTGGGAGAGGGAAGGAGAGGGTCCTGCTGTGAGTGGCAGAAGGAAGGAGAGTCCTGCTGTGAGTGGGAGAGTCCTGCTGTGAGTGGGAGAGTCCTACTGTGAGTGGGAGAGAGTCCTGCTGTGAGTGGGAGAGGGCAGGAGAGAGTCCTGCTGCCTGTCCCACCCAGCAAAGGCAGGGGACATGAAGCCATCACAGTGGGCATAGTATTAAACACAGCAAGGGATGCCACACATGGGACTTCTGGATTTGGGATGTGTGCTGAGCCCAGCTCCAGCAGGAGCTAGGGCAAACCCAAGAGTTTTGGGTTTAAAAGACTTTTAAGTACTCCAGAGCATTGACCCCACCAGCACAGTCCCCATCAGCCCCAACAGGGACCTGCTCTCTTCATGGGAGCTGCCAATCCCCTCCATGTCAGCAGCTGAAGCACAACCATCCCCACTCCCTCCTGTGCCAGTTTGGCTCTCGGAGCATTCTGGAATCACTGCCTGGGCTCTGCCACTCTGAAGCTTTGCACTCACTGCAGTGTGAGCTGCTGGTGAAGAGCAGCCCCTGAGGCTTCGACTGACCAGGAAAGCTCCAACCAGATGGCATGAGGAGGAATCCCAGCCAGGCAGACAACTCTGAGCTGAACCTGTGTCCCTTCCCCCTTTCTGGAATCAGCAAAAGCAACAACAGTCCCCAAATCTCTGCAGAGGCTCCCACTGCTCCAATGTGCCATGCATGGGAGTGTCCCTAACTGTGCAACACTGCCCAGATCACCTTGGGACACCCACTCTGTGCTGGGAACCACTAAGGCAGCTTCCAGGCTCCAGACACAGCCAGGACCCTCCTGGAGGGCTCCCACAGCTCTCACCTTCATCCGGTCGTACTTGTCATCCACGTCCTGTAGCCAGGAAATGAACTGCCGCGCGTTGAAACGGTCTCTGACCGATTTGTTTTCATCTCCCTGAGGGAAGGACAGCAAAAGGGAATTACATGGGGGATTATGTTTGCACTTGAAGCAGTTACAGCTCTCACAGGCCACATTCGAACCCCTCCTGGGGCACAGGCTCTTCAGAAACAAGGTGCCTGCAGGGAGGGAGGATGGAGCACGCTGCTTCCAGCTGCTACTGTGCCCTTTGCCAGGGATGGGAATGCACCCATGCCCGTGTGCACACACTCCCTGTTTTATCTTGCTTTGCAGGGAATCTATCCATGTCAACCCATCACAGCACCTGCACCTCTCTGTCTCCTTCAACTCATGCCAGGATCGTAACATCTCTGCTGTGGAAACACAGACACTTGGCTGGGAAATGCCAAGGGATAAACTGAAGTTCCTGGATCGATACGCAGGTCATGAATAAATCCCAGGATCCTGTCCCTGCCCAAGATTCCTCCTGCAATGCAGCAGTGCAATGCTCCTTCTCCCTTCTTTCCAGAGGAAAAGACATTCCAGAGTGTGGGAAAGGAAACCTTTCCCTTGTGTGAGATGATTCTGATCAAGAAGGTACCAAGACGGATACACATGAGTCATCTCTGCTTCCAACAGACAAGATGCTGCCTGTACCCCCTCATTCCTGGATCTATTTCTTTCCCCAGCACACAGGTGGGAACTGAGTCACATTAGGCAGCCTGGGCTTGTGCTGGGGAGGGCTCCTGCAGCACACCATGGAATCATGGAATGGTTTGGGTGGGAAAGGACCTTAAAGTTCATCTTGTTCCACCTCCTGCCATGGGCAGGGACACCTTCCACTAGCCCAGGTTGCTCCAAGCCCCATCCAACCTGGCCTGGAACACTTCCAGGGATGGGACAGCCACAGCTTCACTGGGCAACTTCTCTTCACCCTCACAGGGAAAAATTCCTTCCCAACACCCCATCTAACCCTGCCCTCTGGCAGTGGGAAGCCATGATGTCCTGCATCAGTGTGCCACAGGGGGTGACCTGAGCAGGGAGAGCATGAGGAACTCCTGCCTCCCTCCATCCATCCCTCCCTCAAAGCTCATCTCCCTCAGGGTCCTGCCCAGCCCCTGAGACAGTTCTCATCACAGAGACAGGCACACTGACCTGATTTTCTAGAGGCATGTTGTACACCTCGGAGTCCAGCAGCATGGTGCAGGCACTGAAGGGCACGGCCTGGTTGGCAATGGTCCTCGCTGCCCGGCAGTGCACCCTCAGGATCTCCTGCTCACAGGACACAATGAGCTTCTCCTGAGGAATAGCAGAGCAGTGTGTGACACCTCCATCTCCCCAACAGAGGAAATCTGGGACCTGTTTCCCAGCTGGAGTTCCACCTTACCCGCTCTATGCTGTGCTGGAGCCGCAGCTTCCCCCGCACTGCTTCCTGCTGCTTGAAGAGCTCCTTGAGTGGCTCAGCGAGCGACGGCGGCGGTGCGATCTGTGGGCACAGGGCAGTGAGGTTAGGCCAGGGACACTGCTGGGTGCACAGCCTGGGGCTGCCTGAACCCCCACACAGCCCAAACACACACTGGCCATGGGCTCAGGCAGGGACTGGAGCACCTCAATTATTAAGAAAGGCTCAGGGAGTTGGGGCTGTTCAGCCTCGAAAAGAGATGACTGAGAGGGACCTCATTAATGTATGTAAGTGTCTGAAGGGACAGTGCCAAGAGGATGGATCAGGCTCTGCTCAGTGGTGCAAACCAATAAAACGAGAGGCAACAGACAGAAACTGTTGCCCAGGAAGTTTCACCTGAACACGATGAAGAATTTCTTTCCTGTGCAATCACTGAGCACTGAACAGATTGTCCAGAGAGATCATGGATTCTCCCTCACTGTAGATACCCCAGAACCATCTGGACACAATTCTGAGCTCTGGGATGGCCTTGCTTGAGCAGGGAGGTGGGACTAGATGACCCACTGTGGTCCCTTCCAACCTGACCCACTCTGTGATACCCTATGCTGTATGCAGATTGCAGAGGAGAAGGTCTGCAAGGACAAGGTCCTGCCAGTGCTCAGACTTCAGTGAGGGTGAAAAAACACGGCAAAAAGTGCCAAGTGCTAGGAGAAGAGTTTGGCATGCAGAACCAGAGCCTGAACCCCTCCATGTGCTGGAGGGCAGGTTGTGAAGGGGCCTGAGCATGTCTGACTGTCAGAGAGACACTGCCAGGAGTAGCCTGATCTACCCTGAACCTTCCTGGGAAGTAAGGTGCTCCTCCAACACAACCTGAGCTGCAGACAGAGAATCAAGTTAGTCTAGAAAGGAGTAAGATGTGAGCACAGACTACAACCGCTGCAGTGCTGGGACTGACACCACCCTGCAACTTCTCACACAGAGACTACACTGCAACAGGAACACCCTCAGCCCTCAGTACTTCTCCCTGCTCTCAGCAAGGCACAGAGCCTGGCCTGGCCAGGCACATCCACCCTGCTCCTCCAGGCTGGATCCTGGATTTACTGCCTGCAGCACTGAGTTTATTGGTTCACTTGTATTAGCAAGGCTATTCATGCAGCACAGCAGTAAAATGCTGATCCCACTGCCAAGTCAAGTGTCAGAGCTCAGGAAAACAAAGGCAGGAGTTAAGAGCCATCTTTTTCTTCTGCTCCAGGTTCATTATCCCATTCTTACACTGCTGTAAAAGCAGTTTTACCTTCCAGCCTCAAATCCAGTGGATTCATACAAACTTGGCTCTAAAGTCTGACCAAATCTCAGGTCCCTCAGCACAGCCCAAGGTCTTCTCTGTCAAAATACAGCATCTCAGAAGCTGCATGGGAAATGCACACACTGATCCAGGCTCAGGTTGAAGCCATGGCTGGGGCATGTCAGCATGGCAAGGACACCCACGGGACACAGGGGACAAGCGGCTGTGTTTGCAGCAGTGAGGGAGGGGACAGTCCCTAATGCTCAAGAGAGAAAGTGACTCACCACTGGAATATGGAGCTTGCTTAGAGGTTTGCCATCCAACAGGTAGGAGCCTGTATAGGTGACATACTCCGCATAGCACTGCGGGGCTTGGGGAGTAATATAGCAGAGGATTTTCCGCTTCTCCTCGATCTTTTTCCTGATCTGGAGGTACTCAAAGTAGGGGTTGGACCTGTCACTGTGGTAAGGTTCGATGTCATCCAGTTTTATCGCATCAACGATAGCTGCCAGTGTTTGCTGGATCATCTCCCTCGTCTGCTGGGTGGACGTGTTGATCTGCTGCTGCAGCTGCTGGTTGGAGCGCTGGAAGCGGCGCTTCCGCGGGTGCTGAGCCTGGGAATCGTCCTCCTCCGTGATGCGTCCTTTGGCACGCGTGGCGGGCGCGGAGACGGGAGCAAATTCCTTCTCGGCCGCGGCAGCATTCTGCTTGTTTTGGTTGGCGAGCATCTGAGCCCGGTTCCTGGTGATCCGCTGAGGAATCTCTTCTATTTTGGGGGGTTTGGGAGCCTCTGCTACTGGTTTTTGTACTGGTTCAACGATTTCTGCCTGAGCATGGGCCGGAGGTGCGTCCGCCTGGGAGGATGGGGCC
>NW_008679630.1:62518-63866 GCF_000695815.1 Acanthisitta chloris | reverse complement strand
CCTCCTGTGGGACGCTGCTCTCGGCGCTGGCCACGGGCTGGGGACAGGGCTGGGAGCTGCTCTCTGCCACCCCACCAGAAGATGACAGCTCCTCGTGCACGGCCTCCACCTCTTTGCTCTCCACCTGTGCAGACTCGGACGGCGTCTGCTGTGCTTCCGAGTCCTCTGCTTTCTCCTCCCCTACGCTCAGCGCTTCCGAGGTGGCCTCTTGCGCAGCCACTTCTGGTTTCTGCTCCTCTGGTGGTGGCTCTGTCTCCGTGGGCAGCACAGCTGCGGCTGTGCCTCCGGGGGCAGCACAGCTCCTGCCTGGCTGGCCAGTGGCTCCTCTGGCTCGCCAGGTGCCACCACGGACGCGCTGGCTTTGATGATCCCAGTGCTGGGTTCCGAAGTTGCTGCTGGGGTTTCCTCCACTGCCTCTGCCTCAGCCATCTCCGTCTCTGCAACGTCCTTAGGCTGGAGTGGCAGCTCTGGAAGTGAGAAGGGGCCAAGGTCCAAGTCATCCTCGGTGTTGGTGAAGGGATCAGGCCACGACACTGCCTCCTCCGTGTTCACAGGTGCTGCGTTGCTGTTTTCCAAGTAGTTGTTTTCTGGTGCAGTGACAACTTCCGCCTGCGGTTCTGCTGGCATACACGGTGGCTCCTGAGGGATCTCTGGGGCTTCCTCTGGGAGAGGCTTGCAGTTATTGAAAAAGGTGTCTAACCTAGTAGGGGACATGTACGGAGCTTGCTCTTCAGCATTTGCTATTTCTCCTGGAACTGCTTCCTCAGCATCCTCCTTGACCTCCTCCAGTCTTGGCTCAGACACCGACAGAGGGTAAGAGATGGGAGAAACAGGGTAGGAAGTCTCTGTGGGAATGAAGGCTACGGGCGCAGGATGAATTGGCTCTAGGGAACAGAGTGGAGGTTTAGGGGACTCAGAAACCCTTTGCGGAGATTTCATCAGAAGCTCTGAGCTCACGGACCAGGTGTGCTCTGAGGGGTTACCCATCAAGCTGGGAGTAATGGCGGTGTCTGGGTTTCGGGGAGGAGGGTTATCCCAGTCTATGCTGTTTTGCTCTGGCATACCCGAACTAAAATGGTTTTCCTCGATGGGTGGTAGGTAAGTGGATTCTGGTGGCATGATGGAGGCAGTGGCTTGCTGCTCCTCCGTGGGATCCAAGGGCATGCCGAGGGAAGAGCACTTTCCACTGAAGGAGCCAACAACTCATCTCTGTGCGAAGGGGAGGATTTTGCTTGTAAACCAGAAAAGACACTCTCAGGTGACTGGGAGACCCCACTGACAGATCCTGGGGCGCAGTGCAAAGCTTCCACTTTGGGTGAGGAAACTCCATAATCCGGTGAGTAATACC
>NW_008679630.1:52170-62501 GCF_000695815.1 Acanthisitta chloris | reverse complement strand
CAGGAACAGAAGGAAGGGGAACTTTCTCCTCCATCAAATGCTGCACTGGAGAGTCGTAATTTGATGTCGCTGGGACGCTTTGCTGCCTGAAAAATTTATCCCCAACACTGAATTCTTCTTCAGGAGCCCTTCTGATATCCACCGAGATGGAGCGGTAGAGGTTCGTAGAGGGGATGGTGCGAGTCGGGGTCTGACTGGGGTTCTCTGGGAGCCCACTGGGAACATTGGAGTACCTGTCAAAGAAGGATGGGGAGCAGGCGTTCATGGACATGGTGGAGATGGGCAGCGAGTGCTGTGAGTCCGCGCACTCGAACATCAGGTCTGTGTAGTCCTCGTTGCTGCATGAAGGAGTTCTGGGTGTCTGCATCACCTCCTCGTAGCTCGGGCAGGAGACAACGGATGCTGGGGTTGGGACGCCTGTGGGCCGGTTCTGGTCTGGCCTGGGAGATGCTGGGAGGATCTCCTTCAGCTGAGGACCCGTGATCCAGTCCTTGGAGTCTGTCCCCACAGCAGGCTGTGCCTTGTTTTCTGGTGACAGGATAGGAGTCAGTGGACCCAACTCCTTGAGTTTCTTGTCCTTGAGCTGAGTATCCAGCGTTAGTGGCTTCTTTGCTGACAGATCCAGACTCCTCTTACGCACGTCTTCCGAGCTCTTAAGTTTGTCCTTTAACTTGGGGTCTCCAGACCTGTGCCTCATTTTCTCCATCTGCTTCATTCTCTCTTTGTGCCTTTTGTGGCGTTCCTCAATTTCCAGGTCCTTCTGGCTCAGCATCCTCTCGAAGCTGGTCATCATCAGATCACCATCTCCCAGAAGCTTCTCCCTGGGCCTGGCATCCTTTTTGCCACTGTCTTTGGAAAGGGTTATTTTCTCATTCCCGTTGCTTATTTTTATGGACTCTGATTTGTCTTTGTCTTGGTTCTCCTTGAGCTTCTCCTTCAGTTTGGTTTCACCAAATTTGAGGTTGTCCTCCTTGGATTTCTCTTTGAAGGTGGTAACTTGAGGCCCATCTTTGTCTTTGAGCGCTGACTTTGGCTCGTCTTTGTGATGTTTAAAGAAACCATCTGCATGTTTGTCCCTGTGCTTCTCCTTTTCCTCCTTCCATTTTTCCTTGTGTTTATCCCGCTTCTTCTTCTCTTTAGTTGTGCTGATGGTGCTGGAACTATAAGTCTTTTCTTTTTCTGCCTTCTTTGACAGTTCTCTTTCAGAATCATTTTTATCCTTCTTTTCAGAAAATAAGTAATCAATGCTCTTCTCTGGCTCCTCATCAGCCTCTGCCTTCATGTTGTAGGAAGAGCCAAAACCCTCCCCATCCACAGAGAAATCCTTTTCGTAATGAGTGGAATCCTTCCTGCTGCTGGAGTCCTTGAATTCTTCTTTTTCCTTTTTCTCTGTCTTCTCCTTCTTCACTTTCTCCTTGTCGTGACTTTTCTTTGAGGAAGATGAAGAATGTCGGTGTCTCTCCTTCTCCTTGAGTTTATCCTGCAGGCAAGGTAAAGGGAGGGAGTCCTTGAACTTTTCTTCAGTGGCATCGGTTAGAGAGAGGTTAGAAGACTCAAAGAGGCTGGTCAGGCCTGGCTCTTGCCCTCTGTCTGTGAAGCTGTCGGAGGAGATCTCGCTGATTTTGTCATTGGAGTCGTCCCTGTAGTCATTCAGAGCCTCTTCCTCCAGTTTCTCCAGCAGGCTCTTCTCTGACTCCCCTCCTTTCGAAGACTTCTTCTCTTTGGAATGCTCTTTATCTGGCTTCTCCTTGTGTTTGCTTTTCACTTTGTCCTCACTGGCGTGTTTCTTTTCAACCTTTTCTGGGAGCTTCTGCTTGTTTTTCTTCTCCTGAGTGGAATCAATGGACATTCTGTCCTTCCTGTCCTTGTACTTCTCGGTGGAGTCTTTATCTTTCTTCTCTTTGTGTTTCTCAAAGGAACTCTTTTCCTTCTTCTCCTTTCCCCCTTCTGATGTTCCTTTGTCCTTTTTCTTTTCCTTAGACTCCTTATCCTTCTGCTTCTCCGAGTGCTGCCGGTCAGAGGAGTACTTGCGGTGCTTCTCAGGATACAGCTCCTTCTCGGCAGCTGCGCCATCGTCCTTCTCCTGCAGACTGTCCAGGCGATGCATCTCACTCCCGGTGGAGTCACTGACTTTGAACCCACTCAGGCTGTAATCATCCCTCTCGTCCTCGCTCTCATCTGTGAAGATGTCAGCGATGCTGTACCAGCTCTTCTCCTTGCCCTTCTTCTCATCCTTCTTCTCAGAGAAATCCTCTCGGTCCGTGGAGAAGTTCTTCTCTTTCTTCTCTTTCACCTGGTCAAAAGAGCTCTTCCTTTCCTTGTCCTTGCTGTGCAGGTCTTTGTACTTCTCCTTGGTTTCTTTCTTCTCTTTGAAACTCTTCTCTAGTTCTTTGTCCTTCAGGATTTTCTCTGGAGCAACTTTTTCATTTTTCTCCTTGTCGCCTTCTTTGGATTTTTCCTTGTATTTTTCTGGCTTCACCTTTTCTTTTTTTTCTTTATCGGAGGCATCCTTCTTCTCCTTTTCCTTCGCAGAATGGTGCCTCTCCCAACTGTCCAGGCTTTTCCCACTGAATTCAGGGTCAGACTTATCCTTGAAGAACGTTTCACAGCTGTACTCCTTGAAGTCGTCCCGATAGGGCTCCTCCTGCTTCATCTTGGGATCTTTTCGCTCTTTGGAGCCATCAGAAGAATCTTTTCTGTCTTTGTTGGTTTCACCTGTATCTTTTTCTTTCCTCTCCTTGACAGTCTCCACAGAATCCTTCCTCTTCTTATCCTTTTCTGGCAAATAACTAGGAGTAACTTTGTGTCTGTCCATTTGGTCCTTTTTCTTCTCAGAGCCTTTCTCCACATAGTCCCTCTCCTTCTTCTTTAGAAAAGTGTCCTTTTCATTCCTCTTCTCGTTGTATTCCTTCTTCTCCTTAGTTTTATTTTCCTTTTTCTTGTCTTTAATTTCCTCTTTCACGGGTTCTATGATCAGCTTTGCCACGGTGTCATTTTTAATCTCCCTGAAATCCGTTACTGGAGAATCCCAGCTGTCCTCACCCTTGAAATCGAAGGATGAATCAGAGGACAAGTCAGAAAACCACCTCTCCTGCTGATCATCTGAAAGGCTGAACTTGGTGTCCTCACTCTCGGGAAACTGGGTTTTGTTATTAAAGTCATCAAACCCAGACTCGTCCCTGTAAAGTTTTTCTTTTTTGCACTTTTCTTTCTCCTCCTTGAAGGATTTTTCTTTCTCTAGTTTAGAAACCTTCTCCTCCTTCAGCTCATTCTTCTTCTCAGATTTGGACTGCTTGTCCTTTGACTTCTTCTTCCTCTCCTCCTTGTGTATTCTCGGCTTCTCCTCCTTGGGAGATTTCTCCTTGGCAGGTTTCTCTTTCTCTGATTTACTCAATCCTTCTCTGAAGGATTTGCTCATGTCTTTACTCCCATCTTTGATTTTCCTTAATGATTTCTCCTCTTTCGAGGATTTTCCAGTCTCATCTTTAAACAACCACTCCTTCTCCTCTGCTTTACCTTTGGGGAGCTTTTCCTCCTTCTTCCCGTGTTCCCGCTCGTGCTTTAACACTTTCAACTTGTTTTCGACTGGATTTTCTGTCTCTACTATCAAGCCTTTCTCAGGCTTCTGTTTAGAGTCCTCAAACTCAAAAGAAAATGTTTTGATTATTTTAATGTCTTGGCTGATGGGACACTGTCCCTTCTCCTTGTTTTTATGTTTGTGTTTTGTTTTATGCTTTTTAACAACCTTCCCCTCCTTGTCCAGCTTTGGAATTGCTCCATCCACATTGCTATGGAATGAATTCTTTTTCTCAGAAACAGTGTTGTGGGGGGTGTTTTTCTTTTTGTGCTCTGGTTTCTTCCTGACTGGCTTTAGTGACTCTAAGCTTGAGTCCTCGGACGAGTAGTCTGACTCGCTCGTCAGTCTCGTCCTGGTGGAGTCCGATAGGGAACTGACGTCTGACCAAGCTGGAGAAGATATGGTTTTCCAATTGTCCGTCCTCCAGTGCTTGGAGTGCTGTTCTGTAAGGTTAGCATTATGTTTCTGGGATGCTAAACTCCCATGAGAAGAGGTCGATGAGGCAGACAGAGAGTTAAACAAGGAGGATTCCTTTAGCACTAGCCTCGAGTCCTTTACACAGCTAGAGCTCTGCAGAGAGTCTCTATCATCCTCCTCACTCTCCACGTTTTCACTCTCTGATTCAGAGGAACAAAACTTGTCATTTTTTTTGCCAAACCGAACCTCTTTGCTTTTCGCCTCCTTCTTCCGCTTCTTTTTCACCTTGCTTTTCTCCTTGGGAGCCTTGGTGCTGGCAGGCTCCCGGATCTTGCTGCTGGGCAGGATGGAGTGGCTGGAGAGGCGCAGCTTCTCCCCCGTCCCCACGGCCACGCTGGTCTCCTCCTCGTCCGAGCTGTCCGACAGGATGCGGTGGGCAGCTTTCTTTGGTGTAATTGTGTTATTTTTAGTATAAGTTTTCACTTCCATTTTGGGTATGGAAATGAAACTGTTTGCTTTAGTCTCTTTCCTGTAATCCTTTTTCAGCAAATGTTTGTCATCAACTGGTGGGACCCGGTCCTGCTCATCGTCCTCATCGAATTCATACTCATCCTTCACTGGGGTGATGGTTTTGGGGGGCTCCTGGGCCTTGGGCTTGTGCTTCAAACCCTTCTCAAACTCTGAGTCTGTGTTATTGCCATCCACGGAGCTGGAGGGAGCGAAGGAAGGGGCGTCCTCCTCTTCTGAGGTCTCTGCAGAGAGAGGAGAACAGCGTGTGAAGGGCTGCAAGGGGCTTCGGGGAGGGAACATCCTCGCTCTGCTGCACGCACCAACCCCTGCAAATGGCCCTGATGCCCTCTAGCCTCACCCAGACTTTGCCAAGTTTGCAGCCAGAAGCTCAGAATGCCAGGATGGGAGATCTTTAAGAAGGAACAGCTATCCCAGCTCCAACCTGCGTGAGGTGCTTCTCGATCCTGGGGGTATCATGAGAACTTTGGAACAGGGTTATGACCACACACAGCACAGCTCAAGGCTCCCCATAGGACTGGAAACAGTAGTTAGCTCTTATTAGACCCTGCAGTGTGTCCCACAAGGGTGGCACTGATGGGACATGCTATGGCAGGGCCACTCTGGGAGCACAACCTGAAACACCAGCGCTGGGACAGCCGAGGGGCAGGAACACATGACAGGCATGGAAACCTCCTCCTCTCCACTGGGTCTCCCCACACTTTAAAGGTAAGACATCCATTTACCTGCAATTGGCTTCCAATCCTACATCTCGACTGCATCAGGCAAGTGATCTCAGTGTGGGCTGCCAGGGCAAACAGCTCCCAGAGCTAAAGCTGGTGGTTATGTTGTCTGAATTTGGGTTACAGCTACGATGGACTCCTGACTGCGGCAGCAGCGTGAGGACATTCTGACAGGAGCCTAACTTCACTGTCCTCTGAATGTCTCTGTATTAACAGACAGCTGCAGGCCACAAACATCACTGCCATGGCCACAGAAAGGTCAATCTCACCTGTTGAGCTCTCCTCGCTGGAGGGGTACGTGGTCTTCCCCAGGAGCAGGTTCACCATGGTGGGAGAATTAGCTACTTTTAAAGGTGTCTCGCCCTTCCTGTTGCTTTGATGAGGATTCCCTCCATAATGTAACAACAATTTCACCACCTGAAAAGAGAAATTGAGGCTTGAAGATGCTCATGATGCTTTGATTCCATTTTTTTTGGTAGAACCTTCATATATAACTAAAAGAGGGATATCTTGTAGTACTAATAGTCATTAGTAAGAAAGACAAAACTAGCAACATTCCCAGGGAGTGATGGAATGACCATCCATAGAGGTGTTCAAAAACATGTAGATGTGGAACTTAGGGACATGGGTTAGTGGTAGGATTGGCAGCATTAGGTTAGTGGTTGGACTTGATGACCTTGGAAGTCTTTTCCAAACTTAATGATTCCAAGAACCAGCCTGGGCAGGAATGGGAGATGAACAATACACAAAGCCACGTTACGTTCCCTCCCCAGTTCCAGAAGAATAATGAAATATCTCCTATGCATGGAAACACCATGTTGAACAGTCAACAGCTCTGGGGCAGGGAAATTCATAGCACTATGGAATAGTTTGGATTGCAAGGTACAAGCCCATCTTGCACCCCCTGCCATGGGCAGGGACACCTTCTACTAGCCCAGGTTGCCCCAAGCCTCATCCAACCTGGCCTTAAGCACAAACTCCTGCCCACTACATGGCAAATGAGAACTAAACAGCCAGAATTTAAGAGCTGGCTGCTTGAATCCCAAAGTTACAAAAAAGCCACAGTGAAATCCAGTGTGCCCCAACCTTGAAGTGCCCATTGTTGGCTGCGTCGTGCAGTGGGGTGTCGTCATCCAACCCCTTGGTGTTGACCTCGGCGCCCGCGGCAAGCAGCTGCTTTGCCACGTCGTAGTAACCCCGGTTGCACGCCTCGTGCAGCGCCGTCCAGCCTGCAAGCAAAGGCACGCTCAGAACACATCACTACCTTCATGGAGACAGCTGGGGACAATGACAAGACACCTACATGCACACAGGCTGCAGGTATTGGTGTGGTAAGGGGTGTGTTGCTCTGATGGGCAAGTTAGCCATGTCTGGTGTGGTACAGTCGGGAGGACCCTGCAGCTTTGCTCTGCTGCTCCACCAGGAAGTCATAGAATCAATCCCACTTTTCCCTCTGGTCATGTCATGTGCTAAGTCAGAGCATCTGCCAGACTGGACAGAACCCCGTGAAATGGGAAGAGAAAGTTTTACACAGGAAAATCTAGAGAATTGCTGATACCATGTGGGATGCAGGTTTCAAATCCTTTCTACTTCATAGAATCATGGAATGGTTTGAACCAGAAGGGACATTTAAGCTCATCTCATTCCACTCTCCTGCCATGGGCAGGGACACCTTCCACTAAACCAGGTTGCTCCAAGCCCCATCCAACCTGGCCTGGAACACCTCCAGGGTTGAGGTAGCTACAGCTTCTCTGGGCAATTTGTGCCAGTGTCTCACCACCCTCACAGGGAGGAATTTCCCCTTAATATCCAATCTAAACCTCCTCTCCTTCAGCCTATGGCCATTCCCCCTTGCCTTACCACACCATTGTGATAAGTCCCTCTCCAGCCTTCTTGTCAGCCCCACTGAAGTTTGGCTTTAGTTTCCAACTCCTCTGTAAGGGAAGCACTGGTGCCCAGACCAGGCCTGAGCTCTGAAGTACCAACAGCTCCAAAACAGCCCCACACAGCCCTCACAGACTCTATGTGTGCTCTCCAAGCTCGCAGCCACAGCCCCGACCCGCGGTGCGGGGGGAAGCCAAACAGCAGGTCTCCACAGTAACGGCAGCTCCAGTTCTCAAACAAACCTCTGAAGAGCACAGAACAAAACACTTTATCGTGTTCAAACAGACTATTTTCAAGCCGAGCCTGTTCTGAAGTTCCCCAGCGAATGTGCGCGGCTGCTCCGGCATTTTGCTGATAGCGCCGTGGGAGCGCGTTCCGTTACCTTCACTCGGAGCCTTAGGAAGGGGCACCTGTGCCCGGAATTAATCACAACTGATACTTCAGTCTGGCACTGGGATTAATCATACGGGTGGAGGAACAGGCATGGCTATTTATAGCCCCGAAATCGTGCGAAGAGAACAGCAAAGAGCAAAGTCAAGCTCTCGGACGTGCTGAGGAAAGGCTGATCCAGCCCTGCTGCTGGCACGGGGGTGCATGAACAGCACCTTCATCATCATCTCACAGCCACCTTCTCCCTGCAGGACGTGGGGTTGTTCCCATCCCAGGCTCCTTTTCCCATTCCCACCAGCCTAAGCAGGAGCTTGGCAGCACTGCTGAGGAGGAGGTGCTACTCCTGAGCTGAGGCTCAGGATGGTCAATATCTCCTCTAATTCGGGTGCCTGGTGGGAGCCTGACCTTGCCCTTCATGTTCACTCTCCATCAGCTGCACCCCCACATCCAGTCCTTAAAAACAACATCCAGAAACCCACAAACATCAGCCTCTGAACTCCAGAGCAATGACTCCACAAACACACTCTCAGCAGTGTCTGTGCACATCATTTCTTCTATTTTAAGCAAAAAGAAGAGCTAAACCAGGCATCTCCCTTCGCACTCCCCCCCCGAACTTCCAGCACAGCATCCACCTGGGAGGGCACAAGTAAACACACCAGAGGGGCCTGGCCACAGTGTCAGCATGTGGAGCCACAACAGCCCCAGGGATTGCTTTGGATCCTGTACAGTCTGGGAATTCTGCTCCCAAACTCCAACAAGGGAACGGATGCTTTGCTGGGATTTATCATTTTGACAATCTGGAGTAGTTTTAGTAGTTTGAGGGCCTTTTGTTGCTGGTTTGTGCTGTTTTTTTAAAAGGGCAACCAGACCTTTTCCTCTCCAAAGAGCAAAATCATTACTTTTGGCTCATCTCCTCTTTCCAAGGAACAACCCTATGCTATAAACAAACTCCTTTCTCCAGTGAGAGCATTCTTGGAGGTGAAACACACAGCCAGGTAGGAAGAGCTTGGCATCTGCGGGCTGGTTACCTGCAAAGTCCTTCACATTGACATCTGCACCCTCGATGATGAGCTCCTTGATGCGCCGAGCGTCTCCGCGGATGGCAGCGCGATGCAGCCGAGTCTCTCCTCGCTCGTTTCTCTTATTTACTTTATCTTTGGTTTTGGAGGCAGAGTTAGGAGTTCCCTTCTGACAAACTGTAGACTGAGAGGGATGCTTTGGTGTTGTGTCAACTGCAGCGAAGGGAGAAACAAGAGTCAGGAACGGCAATTCCAAAGAATTCCTAAGCCCTTAGAGGGAGCTCGTGCATCGCGTTTCAGCTCGCCTCTGCCCAAAATATCCACCACAAGGCAGCGAGAGGCAACCCAACCTCCGAAGTGGATGCGAACAGAGGAGCCTGTGTGTGTCCGAGGCAGATAGGGATCGCAGGCGGCCCGAGCCCACGGGAGAGCTGCAGTCCTGGCAAACACTGGGCAATCCTGTGATTTGGGAGCAGACAATGCAGCTCCTTACCCTCAAGCCTCAATTCCCAAGGGAAGTGGCCTTTTACCAAGCACATGTGAGGTCTGATGGCCTTGGGAGGAGATTGCACATTTCCTGTGAGAACACTGGCATGCTCTGAACACTCCACAGCTTTTAGTTTTCCCAAATAAGCAGCAAGATTGGTGTAAGAACCACAAAGTACACAGGTAAAAGCTGCAATGTTATGTGTAGGATGCAGATGTGAGCACACAGATAGCACAGTGCCTCCAAAAGCCCTGGGGGGTCACGTTTGCAATAGATAAAAATAACCAAAATACAAAATCCGTGGTAAACACATTCCAGCTGCTCCACATCTCGAGTTACAGCTGTGGTGGCTACATGTCTCATCCCCCTCCACAAGAAGAAACGTTAAAACCCGCCGGAGGATTGTATTTTGTCTTTATTCACAATCCTCCTTCACTGAGCTAGCCTGAGAGGATGGTGGGAACACAGAGCTGATGTGGAGGAGGCTCTTAGGGAAGTCAAACTCTAGTTGAGTAGCCAGGACAGGATCAGTGGCAGCTGGATTTGGTCCATGGGACACCTGCTACCGCCTGGCACTGGAAGAAGGAAAGGCAGCCACAATCACATGTGAATCCCAGTGACACTGTGCCTGGAGTCACCTGCAGAGCCCCTGGGAGTGGGTGAGACCCCACGGAGCAGCTGCACCATGCCAGGGGTGGCAGCTCAGCCCCGCTGCTGGTAGGAGACACCTGAACCTCCTGGTGACCCCGAGCACTGGGAAGACCAGGTATTCAGAAGCCTCTCACCTGTCCACTCACCCACCCCTCTGAGCAAACCCACCCTCCAGGTCTCACCTGGGCTGTTTGCAGACTCTTCTGCTGTCATCTGCATGAGGAGAGCGACCTGCTGGCGCTCGGAGAGCGGGTAGCCTGCCCGGATCCCCGAAAGGCCCATGCCGAAGAGCAAGCCAGGCTTCCTGGTGGCAGGCTCCTTTTTAATCCTCTTCCGCTCAGGACCCTGCTTCTCTGTGGGACAAGGACATGGAAACACAAACCATGAATGTCACTGGGACTGGAAACCACTTCATTTCTGAGTGTGGAGCTCTGCAACTCTGTTCCCCTATCTCACAAGCCACAGAGCCTGCCATGAAGGATGGATCCCTGTAGTGAAGGATGGATCCCTGCAGTGAAGGATGGAACACTGGGGTGAAGGATGCATCCCAGTGATGGGAGCACTGGTACCTGGAGCACCTGCCCAGGCTCAAACAAGGAGGGGAGGGAGAAAGCCCTGTGCCTGGCTTGTCATCCCCAAATCCCAACATGACACCT
>NW_008679630.1:49169-52130 GCF_000695815.1 Acanthisitta chloris | reverse complement strand
GAGCAGCTTCCTTCGAAGCTGGGATTGCTGCACAGAGGGACACTGCACTGCTCCAACTAGATTCACACTGCTGGCACCTCCTGCACTCTGATGGCTGATGCACAGGCAACTCCAAAAACCTCTTCCCTGCACTGCACTGCTCAAGTCTCACACAGAGCAGATGATTTCCACTGATCTCTGCTCCTGGGATACGGTACATTTAAGAAGTAACAACTGTGTTCCAGGTAACCTCTCCAACAGCATGGCCACCCCTCTTCAAACCCTTTTGTCTCACCTCACCCAAACCATTCCATGATTCTCTGAAATACAAGCCCTGGAAACATGTCTGCATTGAAGGAGAATCCCAGTCTACCCTATGAAGTCTCATTTCAGTCACCCTGGCAGCTGTAACAGAGCTGGAAGATGAAATCAGATGAAAGGAAATTGGGCAGTTCTTTAATGGCTTAAAATAAAATTAAACCCGATGTGCTTATGGTAACCCAAACCATTCCATGATTCTCTGAAATACAAGCCCTGGAAACATGTCTGCATTGAAGGAGAATCCCAGTCTACCCTATGAAGTCTCATTTCAGTCACCCTGGCAGCTGTAACAGAGCTGGAAGATGAAATCAGATGAAAGGAAATTGGGCAGTTCTTTAATGGCTTAAAATAAAATTAAACCCGATGTGCTTATGGTAAGAAAACAACTTTGCCCAGGTGGTTCTAGGAGCCACACAGCATATCCTGTCAGGCATCCTCACCCTGAGCACAGACACTTGATCCATGTGCACAGCATCTCCCTGTTCCTTCCGAGACTCTGAGCTGCTTCTATCCTGCTCATCCATGCCTGGCTTCTCCCAAGCCTTGGCCACATCCACCTGCACCCCAAAGTCAGGCACAAAGACGCTCGAGAGGTCACACCTTGGCTGGTGCCACCAGGCAGTGCCCTGAAGCACCTGATGCCCAGGACTGCGCGAGGAGAGAGCTGCTCCATGCACACAGAGCCACAATTAGAACGGGAACATTTTCATTAATATCCCTCAGCTGCTGCAGGTTGTCAGCACGAGCCTGGGGTTTGCAAAAACTGGTTATCGAGTTCAACCGAAACCCCCTAAACTCCTATTCATTCTGCAGTTGCAGAAATTTCCTCCTCCACAGAACATTTAACATTAAAAAGCATGTGATCAACAAGATAAAAATAAATTGGAGAGCGGCTGCCGCGTTCTCACTCGCTGTGGGGAGGCAGCGAGGGCCGGCAGAGGCAGCCGAGGACTCGTGCATGCTTCCTGCTGGGAAGGGTTCCAGGGCAGGCTGGATGGGGCTTGGAGCAACCTGGGCTAGTGAAGGTGTGCCAGCCCGTGGCAGGGGGTGGGATGAGATGAGCTTTAAGGTCCTTCCCACCCAAACCATTCCATGATTCTATGGTTCCCAGTGCCAGCAGCACCACAGCTCCAGGCTCCCTGCGTGGTCTGATGCTCAGGCAATGTGGAAGAACTACAGAATCACCAGAGCCGGAAGGGACCCTTGAGGATCATCTAGTCAAGGCCCGTAAGTGGGTCTGAAACGTGAACAGGAGGATGGAGATGGAGCTGCTCTCCTAGCATCAATTTCCCATTCCCAGCCTTAGCAGTGTCCTGCCCAGCCCCAGGGCTGCCTCCCCAGCCCTGGCCAGTCCCAGGCTCACAGACCTGCTCGAGTGTCTCATTTCAGCCCAGAAGACTTTACTCAGAATTGGATTTTCAGCAGATTTAAAGGTGGCCTTGCACAGAGATCTCTGCTCAGTGGCTCCCTGTGCCGCTAGCACCCGCAGGCTGCTCCTCCACCTCTAATTAACCTGTTTCTGGAACACCTTGCAGCAACATTGAGCGAACGGAGAGGAATTCACAGTGGCTAAATACCTCAGCAGGCAGGAATAAAGCTTATTTCACACTAAAACCCCTTCAGCAAGCACAAAACCCGAGGGGGTGTGCAGGCAGGGAGCCCCCAGCGCCAATGGCAGCGGTGGTGGCTGGACCACGCACACCAATCCCAGCGGGAGGAAGACCATGTCAGCCCACGGATGCTCTCTGAGCCCGGGATGAGCCACACCTCCATATAGCTATTTTTAAAGCAGCTCGTTTGCTGCTTGCTTCAGCCCTTCTGCAAACCTCCCGAGCACAGCCTCAGCCCTGGTTTAATTTGGGGATCCTGCTCGGCTCTTCCCTCACGCTGACGCCAGCAGGAACCGCGTGCGCAGGCTTAAAGGGGAAAGCAGGATCCGTGCGGAGCTGAGCACAGCCGGGAACTGCTCCTGCCTTTCATCACACGGAGCCCAAGAGGCTGCAAAGGCAGAACAGGAGCAAATTCCCAGGACAAAGGGGTATGAGCGTTAGCCTGTGGGTGGTTCTCCTGCCCAAATTAGACTCCAGGCCGTGCTACAATGGGCAGCACAAATCCAAGGCTGCTGGAAGCACGTCCGCAGCTCCACAGGGGTCCCAGGGCAGGCTGAGGGGAATTCAGTGCTGCTGGGCTGGCTCTGTGTGCAGGGCAGACACAGGCTGAACCCTGGCCCCAGCCAAAACGGGGAGAGGCAGGGAAGGAAGAACAGGGTGAAGATGGAAAACCTCTGCGAGGCTTCCCAAACCCACATGGTGAGCTGCTGGCAGGTCGTGGGGATGTCGGAGCAGCACGGCTCCTTGCTCCCCACGCACACTGCGTGCCCTGTAATGCAGAAAGCATCTGTTTCCACTGCTCTGACATGACAACACACGCATGGAAGGTGGAACCCCGAGGAAAAATACCATTTCCACACCGGCAGCTCACGCCGAACCCCTCGGCACTGTGTGGAGACATGGCGCACCGGCTCAGCGCCGGGATTTTCAACAGTTTCTGTGCCGAGTGAGCACACAAACAGGAGATCAATAAGAATAAATTAGAGCGGCACAGACAGCAACAGAGACTGCACTGCACCCCCGAGAGACCACGCGGGCTCTGCTCCCCCCA